>NC_089249.1:215467981-215772628 GCF_963930625.1 Muntiacus reevesi
AAACAGAACTGAAGAGGCGGCCGACAGCCAAGTGCCCTAGAGCCCACCTGCAGCACATTTCCAGGAGTGCCTTGAAATCAACCTCTTCCAATGAGGGCCACTGCCCAGTGAGGGGAGGCTGTGACCACAGCAAATCCAGACAGCCGCCTGACAGGGGCAGGGAAAGTGGGAAGAGGTGAGTTTACTTATTTCCACCTTCTCCAGGAAGGAGACTCCAGGAAGCAGCCTGTGGCGGCTGTAAAAACATGAGAGCTCGCTGCCAAGAAGTGGCCAGAAAGTGGGCCCAGCTCTTTCCGTATCTTGCAATCTAGACCTCCAGCTACAGCCAGGAGTTGCAGTCACTGGAACAGAGAGGGGAAAAGGCCAGGTTTGCAATAATTCTTTCTCTGGGGTGCCCGCTCACATCACAGAGCTGGAAATAGCAGCTGCCTCCCTGAAGGAGGCAGGAGGCTCCCTGACGGCCTACTTGGAGCATCATGCAGATTTGGAGGAGCTTCTGCCAAAAGCCGAGACCCGGAGCCCCCAGTTACATGGCCCTGCCACTCCTTGGGGAGCCTCCGCTGCAGGTAGGGTTCCTTTTCCCTCCACCAACATCACAGATACTAGAGTGAGACCTGAAGAGCCACCTCTTAACCTCACAGAGCAGGACACTGCCAGAAGAGGGTGCCTGGAGCACAGTCCTTGGGACTAGACAGATCTAAACTCAAATCCCAGTTCTGCCACTTATAAGCACCTGTGCAACCTTGAGCAAGTTGCTGAACCTCTCTGGGCTTATTTTCTCATTTGTGAACTGGAGATGTACACCTAAAGTTGCTGGGAAGATTAAATAAGGTAAGTGCATATATGATGCTAAACAGACCCCTGGCACATAGCTAGGGCTCCATCAATGGCAGCAGGTTTGCACTGAGCTTTTTAGAAGGACCTAAACACCTATTTAAACAAGGAGGCATGAGAGGAGTGAATATGAGGAATAAATCTGCAGCTGCAAGGTGTGAGATGAAAAAGCTACAGTTGAAAAAACACAGGGAAGTGTTGATAGAACTACGTCATCCGCACCTTCTTATATAGAGAGGAACAGAGCTCTGCTAGCTTATTAGCAGGAGAAGTGTTCTATTAAAAAATAAAAATCAGCCCACAAGAGAATCAACTGTGTCGCATCCACACAGCAGCCAGGATCACCTAGCTGTGGTTCTCCCCATCTCCAAAGCCTTGCCCAATGCCCGAGCTGGCTCCCCACCACTTCTCAAGCCTCTGATTCACAAGGACTGTCTTTCCTCCTTCCTGTTTACTCTCCCTTTGTTACAGAGATGATGCCCCATGGAAGTGGTGGGTCCCACCTGGAAAGGAAGGGTCCCACAGGAGGCTCAGTCTCAGGAGCTGGTCGTGACACCCCAAAAATCTGGCTGACATCCATGCTGGGGCTGAGAGAGGTCACAATCCCTGTCCATGCCTGACACCCCCCAAGCCCCTCGAGTGTGGCCAGCATCGTCTGTGAACCATCCCTCTGCATGGACCAGAGCTACAGAACTCAAGCACTCAAAGTGAGAGATAGAGGGGGCCACATTGCTGAAATCGAGGTGAACCAGGCCAAGTGCTATCACTTGTATTGGAGGATTCAATTTAACAGTCTGACAATGAAACTTGATCTAGAAAATTTGGCTTTTTCTAGGCACCTACATGGCCCTATGGTGGTCCCACTACAGGGAATGAATGGGTTGGCTGCTTGCCAGAAAAGTACCAGGAGATGCTGCTGCTGCTGCTAAGTCACTTCAGTTGTGTCCAAGTCTTAGCGACCCCATGGACTGTAGCCCCAGGCTCCTCCATCCATGGGATTTTCCAGGTAAGAGTACTGGAGTGGGGTGCTATTGCTTTCTCCATACCAGGAGATGAGTCAACAGAAACTGACAGCCAGAGACTAGCCCCTGAATGACAGAAAGGTAGCAGGGAGTTGAGTCTTCATCTTCTGTGCCCTAGGACAGCATCACTGGTATTGCTCTGAATGGCAGGTGATCAGGGGCTCTTCTACACCCAGAGGGCTTAGCGGGGCAGACAGGGTACCAGTTTTGGAATCAGCAGGCCCAAGTTTGAACTTGAGGCCAACATCTTCTGTGTGGCCTAAGGAATAAGACTTAGTCTCTTTGGCTTCAGGTCCTCATGGTGCTCAACTTTCTGCAAGGAGTTAAGTAGCATGACATGTATACAGAGCCTGGCTCAGGAAGAGTGAATTCCATTCCCTTTGGTTTGAGTTCACAGATAGGATCTGGTCGACTTACTGTGCTGTCCTTTCATTCCTCAAGACCCCTGAGCTCAAGCACTGTCCCTGATCACTCCTTTACCCTCCCACCCAACATATGCAGTCCCTGCTTCTGCGGACAATTGCCTCTGCCTGCTCCTCAGTCTCCACAGCAATGGGCTGTCCAAACCACGCTCCAGCCTGACAGCATTTCTCCTCTTCATCCATGCTGAATCACCCAAAGGCAGCTACTCAGAAATTAGGAACAAAATGTCATCTCTGGCCAGCAGCAAAATGGTCAGAGCAAGAATCATTTTCTGCAAGAAACTGAACAGGATAGTATAAAGGAATAGCAGTCCATCTGTTAGAGATCAAACTGCTCTGAGACCCAATTTGGACTTCATATCTCCCAGACAGGGGCTTGAGTTCAGTGGGAAAGAAAAACTGTCAGGATAAATCTGCTGGGAAATATAAAGTTGACTTTTCTGATGAACAATAGCCCAGAAGCTTTGTCTTCCTCGTTTTCTCTTTTTGCATGCTCATCCCTGAGGCCAAAGGGGAAGTCACATCCTACCATGTAGAAAAGAGTCCTGCACAGGGCAGACGTTGAGAAGGACTCCCAGGTCCTAAACCACTTTGGCCTCTAATACCTACATCACTCACCCTAAGCTGACTGGGTGAAGCACAATCACAATTGTATTTGAGACTGACACAACCTTCTAAGTCCTCAGGGTACTCCAGTGCTCGAGGCAGAATTTTACCAGACCTCTTGTAAAGCCTGCCACCTGTTTCATAACAACAGCTGATGAAGATAAGCTCTGTGACAGCAGGGAACAATCCTGTCCTGCCCAGGATCATGTGTCCAGTATCTGCCCCGGTGCCTGGACCTCAGAGGTGCTCAGTGAATCCCCACGAGGCTGAACCCCTCTGGGCGGCTGTGGATTCAGTTGTGACACAGACAGTTCTGGGAAGAGATATCACAGGTAGACATTTTCAGTTCTCTCCATGGGACCTCAAATCCAGAATGACATCCAGAAGGGATGTAGAGGTAGGGAACTGAAAAAAATGCCAGCGGAAGAGAAGAGATCTCAACTACCAGAGTGTTTACTTGTTTAGAACAAGGAGAAATGCTTGAAAGCGCTACAAGAAAGGAGAAACACTTCATTTTGTTCAGTTGCTCAGTTCTGTCCAATTCTTTGAGACCCCGTGAAGAGCAGCACACCAGGCTTCCCTGTCCTTTACTATCACCCAGAATTCGCTCAAACTCTTGTCCATTGAGTCAGTGATGCCATCCAACCATCCCATCCTCTGTCACCCCCTCCTCCTCCTGCCTTCAATCTTTCCGAGCATCACGGTCTTTTCCAATGAGTTAGGTTTTTGCATCAAGTAGTCAAAGTACTGGAACTTCAGCTTCAGTACCAGTCCTTCCAATGAATCTTCAGGGTTGATTTTCTTTAGGATTGACTAGTTTGATCTCCTTGCTGTCATAACTTTGTAATGACAGATTTGTAAAAACAAATTTGTAAAAACAAATAATCATGCTTTCCACAATGGATTTTAGAGTCTTTCGTGCACACACACAAAAAAAGAAAGGATGATCTCAAATTTTAGAATTTCCAGGTGAATTACTTATCAACCTAGTCTATCCCAGCCCTTCTAATCCAGCTGCTGAGAACAAAGACTAGCGGCCTGTCCCTTCCATGCAGCCAGGATGTTGCCCGCCACTGTCCAGCATGGCAGCATATTGGGACCTGCCAATCCCACTGGTGAGGGAAGCCAGTTCCTGCTCTTGGAAAAGCCAAGCCCGGAGGCATAAGGGCAGTCTCCCTTCCTGATGCCAGGCATGCAGTCAGTTTCCCACCTGGCCCCCCAGTCTGGTTGCTGATCAGGACTTTAATTCTTTGCTGATCCCAAGCTAGCTAGCTGGGGTTCCTACCTCTTACTAAGAGTTTCTTGTACTAGGACATGTGCTTGACAACATGTATTGTTGCCAAATGTCAATATTTGTGAGGAGTGGGTGTTACAAGGAGATTCTCCCCAGTTCAAACCACGTGGAAGGTGAAATGCCTGTTTTTAAAAGCTACAAAATAATACCACCCTAACTTGGCAGGGGGAGGCAGCATGTGATGAGGGGAGAAACACAAGCTACAAAGCCAAGGCATGAATACCATGTCTCAGCAATAAACTCTACAAGAAAAGTCTCCATCAAATCCCCGATGGGAAACACGCCTGCAGAGTGAGTGGCTGCCATTAAGGGAGCCTGGGGTCAAACTGAGACTGATGTTACACTGATTCCCATCTAGGGCAACATTTTCTAAACATACCTGACTCTTTCTAACAACCACAGCATAAATTAGTGCTAATTTTAGCCCCTAAGAGTCAACATGGATATCCAGCAAGATTTTAGTAACTAAAAATTCATAGGCATAAATTAATGCTTTCTGACTAACATCAACGGTTCCTCTTATGTTTTTCTGTGTATCATCTCAGAAAACCCTTTATTTTAAAATCCAATTCTCTCATTTCTCCATAACTACCCACAGATAACTTGTGACCTTGGTACTGAGAGTTCTGTGTAACATTCAAAGGCTTCTTTAGGCTTTATCCCACGAAATATAGGTGGCAAACAAACAAACAAAAAAAATTAAAATTTAAAAAAAAAACACCACCAACAAAACCCATAAAAATGAGTTTTGAAGCAACTCCAGTCAGTAGTTCAATTGCTTTGATCCCCTCCTGATCAGTGGTGTGTGCTTAGTCATATCAAACTCTTTGTGACCCCATGGACTATAGCCCACCAGTCTCCTCTGTCCATGGAATTTTCCAGCAAGAATACTGGTGTGGGTTGCCATTTTCTTCTCTAAGGGATCTTCCCAACCCAGGGATTGAACCTGAGTCTCTTGCAGCTCCTGCATCAGGAGGTGAATTCTTTACCACTGTGTCACCCGGGAAGCCCATATGAAATGTAGGTGGCAAAACAAAACAAAATGAAAAAAGAAAAAACCCACCACCACCAGCAACCCAAAAAATGGGCCTTGAAGCAACTCCAGTCAGTTGCTATTCAGTTGCTTTGATCCCCTCCGGATCAGTGAGTGTCACCTGCCTCCACTCCCTGGCTTCTGATCTGTTTATCCAGCTCAGCTGTAATAGCCTAACCTCACCCTTAGACACAGCTCTCTTGCTTGCCCTGCTGCTTCCCTCTGATTTGGCAGAACAATTAGGACTTCAACTGGCTGTGGCAAAAAAGGTAAATCTTTGGAACAGAAGGGAAAGAGAGGGATGAAGCTGACCCTCAGGGCTAATGGAACAAAGGACTTGAATACTTCCAAGTGTTTCCTTCTCCAATTCCCTCTCTGATCCCCTCTGGCGTCCAGCTCATTTTCTAAGATCAGCTTCCTTCACATGGTTGAAAATAGGCCATCAGCCACTCCCATAGTTCACATCTTTTTATCCAAGAGGGATTAAGTTCATTCTATAGCACCAATTAAAAGAAAAGAAAACCCTGGGGAAGACTTCTGAATGACTTGGTTTAGTGCTGTAGTCTGAATATTTATGTCTCCACTCTCAAATTCATATGTTGAAATCTGAACCTGCAAAGGGGATGGCATTCCTAGGTGAGATGGTTGGGAGGTGCTTAAGTCCTGAGGTGGGAACCCTCAGGAATGGCATTATACTTTATACAAGAGGTTCCAGAGAGATCCCTAGCCCCTACCCTCTTGGTGTGAGGATACAACAAGAAGTCCACAGCTTGGAAGAAACTGCTCATTCAATTACACTGGCACTCCAATCTGCTACCCTACAGAACTGGGAGAAATACATTCCTACTGTTTATAAGCTACCCATCTGTGGTGTTTTCTTACACCTGCCCAAACAGACTACAACATTCAGATTATGTGCCCATCTCCATGACTGTTGGGTATTATGATTGAGAGTAACATAGATGGAGCGTAGGATAAGATACCCAAAGGGAAGTGTTATTCCAAAATGAAAGGAAGGGTGATTACAGGCAAAAAAAAAAAAAGCGATGTCCACTATACCTTCCTTGATGACAATCTGGTATCTCTCTCTAAATATACTTCCCAAGGCTGTTGTGGCTCCAAGTGTACCTCAGACAATTTTCATGCACCCACCCTTCCCACGCTGACAGATGACATTCTCACCATACTGTCTCAACTCACAAGAAGGATATCTTACACAGGCAGAACATTCTTTGACGTAAGTTGTGGCAATGGGTTTTGTTTTGTTTTGTTTGTTTTTTGTTTTTTTGATCTGTCTCCTAAAGCAAAGAAAATAAAAGCAAAAATAAACAAATGAGACCTAATTAAATGTAAAAGCTTTTGCACAGGAAAGGAAACCATCAACAAAATGAAGAGACAACCTACTAAGCGAGAGAAAATATTTGCAAATGATATGACCAATATGGGGTTAATATCCAAACTATACAAACACCTCATACAATTCAACAGCAACAAAACAAAACAGCCTGATTTAAAAATGGGCAGAAGACCCAAATAGACATTTCTCCAAAAAAGAAATGCAGATGGTCAACAAGCACATGGAAGATGGTCAACATTGATAATCATCAGGGAAATATAAGTCAAAACCACAATGAGATATCATCTCACACCTGTCAGAATGGTATATCATCAAAAAGAACACAAATAAGTATGAGGATGTGGAGTAAAGAGAACCCGTGTGGCTCAGCTGGTAAAGAATCCGCCTGCAATGCGGGAGACCTGGGTTCGATCCCTGGGTTGGGAAGATCCCCTGGAGAAGGGAAAGGATATCCACGCCAGTATTCTGGCCTGGAGAATTCCATGGACTGTATAGTCCATGGGGACACAAAGAGTTGGACACGACTGAGTGACTTTCACTTTTCACTTTCACTTTATAAACTGTTGGTGGGAATGGAGATTGGTGCACCCACTATGGAAAACAGCATGGAGTTTTCTCAAAACACTAACATTAGAACTGCCATATGACCCAGCAATTCCACCCCTAGGTATGTGTTCAAATAAAAAAAACCATTAATTAAAAAAAATACATGCACCCCAATGTTCACTACAGTATTATTTACAACAGCCAAGATATGGAAGCAACCTAAATGTCTATCAAGAGATGAATGGTCCCAACAAGAACCTCTTGTATAGCACAGGGAACTCTGCTCAATATTCTGTAATAACCTACTGGGAAAAGAATTTAAAAAAGAACAGATACATGTATATGTATAACTGAATCATTTTGCCATACACCTGAAACTAACAAAACATTGTGAATCAAATATACTCCAACATAAAATGAAAATTTTTAAAGTAAAACATTTTTAAGAGAGCTGAATCTATAAAGAAGATATGTATACACAATGGAACACTAGTCAACCATTAATTTTTGCCACTTGCAATAACATGGATGGACTTGGAGGGCATTCAGTTCAGTTCAGTTCAGTTCAGTTCACTCAGTCGTGCCCGACTTTGCGACCCCATGAATCACAGCATGCCAGGCCTCCCTGTGCATCATCCAACCATTTCATCCTCTGTCGTCCCCTTCTCCTCCTGCCCTGAGGGCATTAGGCTAAGTGAGATGAATCAGACAAAAAGACAAATACTGTATGATATCACTCATTATGTGAAGTCTTAAAATACAACAAACTAGTGAATATAACAAAAAAGGAGCAGACTCACAGATAGAACAAATTAGTGGCCACCAGTGGTAAAAGGGAAAGGGCTGAGGGGTAACAAAGGGATAGGAGATTAGGAGATACAAGCTATTCTGTATAAAATAAGCTAACAAAGCTCCTTCAAGAGAGGATTTTTGTTTGCTCTTGCTCATCACCAGTCTGGAACCACCTGGATCCAAGTTCAGGGCTTTATGGTTTTTTTGGATTATCCAGATGATGTTAAATCAGGCTTGCAAAGCTTAGAAGAAAAGAAACAGAAAGAGAAGGGAGGTGTAGGCAGGGTAAGGAAGGAAGGAAGAAAGGGAGAGAGAGATGGAGGGAGGGAGGAAGGAAAAAAAGAAAAATCAAAAGAAGAGAAGGAAGGAAACAAAGAAAGAAACTGAATAAAGAGAGAATTACTTTTAGTGCACCCTTACTCTGAGGATAAAGCCAATCAAGACACCAGCCTGATAGGTCTACATAAGAATGAGCATCACCAATGCAATGGACATGAACTTGGGCAAACTCCAGGAGATGGTGGGGACAGGGAGGCCTGGCATGCTGCAGCCTGTGAGGTCACAGAGTCGGACATGACTGGGTGACGGAACAACAATAATGAGAGTGAGAGTTAGACCCCCTATCTTGAGCTTCAACATCTTGGTTCTCACCTCCCTTCCCCTTGTCACACGCAGTCGTCAAAAGTACAGCTCAGTTAGCAGTTGTTTCCTAACATATCAGCAAATGTTCTCCAAATCAAAGTTGCTTTGAGTGAGTCACTTTACTTCTTCCAAGATTTTGGCTTGGTAATTCCTCCCTATCTAGCTAGCTCCTTGGGGCTTTAAAAATTGTGATTTTCATATTTTATCTGTAGTTTTTGTTTTCCCAGTAGAAAAGCTTATTTAAATTTCCTAGCTTGCCATTTCAGGAGTTATTCTTATCTGTTAATAAAAAATACCAGATCAGAAAATAAGGAAAAGAAAATAATCTGAAATACCACCATCAGAGATATACAGCACTAAAATTGTAGTAAACATCTTTTCAGAATTCTATGCATACAAACATATGCTACATAAAGATAAACATTCTACATAAATATAAATCCTGTAATACTAACTAGTCTGTAACTTTTGCTCAATATAATAATTCTCTATGTTAATATAGACATATATTATCTATAATGTTTGCATAATAATATATAACATTTATTGTGTACTTAGTATGTACATGGACTTTCAATATATTCATTTATTCAATCTCTTTCATACTTTCTGAAATAGCTTTTACAGATTATGAAGCTTGTTTTGGAGATTTAAAAAAATTTTTATATACTAGGAAACTCAGGCACAGAGATATTAAATGATGTAATCAGAATCATACTAGTAGTGAAAGTGGTAGTTGCTCAGTTGTATCTGACTCTTTGCGACCGCATGGACTGTAGCCTGCCAGACTCCTCTGTCCATGGAATTCTCTAGGCAAGAATATTGAGTGGGAAATCATCCCCTTCTCCAGGGGATCTTCCTGACCCAGGGATTGAAACTGGGTGTCCTGTATTGCAGACAGATTCTTTACTGTCTGAGCTACCAGGGAAGCTCAAGTAGCAGAGCAGATTTAAACTCAGACAGCCTGATGCCAGAGCCTATGCTTGCTTATAAGAGCTACACGGTGCATACACAGTATTCCACTGTATCAGTTCAGTTCAGTCCAGTCGCTCAGTTGTGTCTGACTCTTTGCAACCCCATGGATTTCAGCATGACAGGCCTCCCTGTCCATCACCAACTCCTGGAGTTTGCTCAAACTCATGTCCATCGAGTCAGTGGTGTTATCCAACCATCTCATCCTCTGTCATCCCCTTCTCCTCCTGTCTTCAATCTTTCTCAGCACCAGGGTCTTTTCCAATGAGTCAGTTCTTAGTATTGGAGCTTCAGCTTCAGCATCAGTCCTTCCAATGAATACTCAGGACTGACTTCCTTTAGGGCTGACTGGTTAGATCTCCTTGCAGTCCAAGGGACTCTCACAAGTCTTCTCCAACACCACAGTTCACAAGCATCAATTCTTCGGCGCTTAGCTTTCTTTACGGTCCAACTCTAACATCCATAACTTCCACTGTATGAATGCATTTAATTTATTAAACCAAGCTCCTACCAATGGATAATTAAATATTCACAGGGTATTTTTTTTTTTACTATTAGATAAAAATAGCTTTTAAAAAATCCTTGCTATACATCTTTTTAAAATTTATTTATTTTTAGTTGGAGGATAGATGCTTCACAATGTTGTATTGGTTTCTGTCATATATCAACATCAATCAGCCATAGGTATATATGTTCCCTCCCTCTTTAAACCTCCCTCCCACCTCTCACTCCATCTCACACCTCTAGGTTGTCACAGAGCACTGGGTTGAGCTCCCTGTGTGATACAGCAAATCCTCAATGGTATCTATTCTACATGTGGCAATGTGTATGTTTCAATGTACTCTCTCAATTTGTCCCACCCTCTTTTTCCCCCACTGTGTCCACAAGTCTGTTCTCTAAGTCAGCGTCTCCACTGCTGCCCTGTAGATAGGTTCATCAGGACAATCTTTCTAGATTCCATATATACATTTTAATATACAATATTTTTTCTGACTTACTGCTTTCTGTATAATAGGCTCTAGGTTCATCCGCCTCATCAGAACTGAGTCAAATGCATTCCTTGCCATACATCTTTATGTACTTGTTTGTTTATGTCCTCAGAGAAAATTCCTACAAACAGAATTACCATTTCAAGGATGTATACATTTAAAATCTTAAATTTTGGTACATACTGCCGAACTGTGTTCCATAAAGGTTTACCAATTCACAGTCCCTCCACCAGTTTATAAAATGGCCTTATGCATTGGCATCCTTTTTAGCACCGAGTTTTGTCAATATTTTCCTTCTTTGATGCTCAGAGCATTATTATTTGCATTTCTTTTCAAACGGCGCTATTGAACTCTTACCGGCTAGTGAGCTATCTGGATTTCCTTTTGCTGATTTCTTCTATTCAGCCTTGGCTTTGTCCTGCTTTTTCTCTTCATCAGTTTGTCCCATGGAAAATTCAGCTTTTTGGTTAGGTTTCCCTTCAGAACAGAAAGCAATATTTCAGGAGGCAGGGTTATTCAGAGTCTCTCCTAAACTGCATTTTCTGATTAGGATGCCGCTACCTGAGTGACTAAGATGCTAATTTCAGAGCTCTTTATGCTGTGGAATCTGCTCACTTCACTTCCTTTCTCTTCTTTCTGGTCAAAGAGCCTGAGTGATTGGCAGTATCTCAGCAGTTTTTTCCCAAGCCCATCCACTCTTCTATTTACAGTGTGCAAGGCTTTAGAGACTGCAGATTTAAAGCTGTTACACTATTAAAGGTGACTAGTGCAGTCCATCTGTTGGGTTGCACCCTGCTGGCCTGCAAGCCCTGTGCCTGCCAAGCCTCAAGACCCAAGAAAGAGCCTGGAGTCAGCAACAGAGACATCAATGGTTTAACGGATGAGGGGAGCTTATATGTCTGAAACAACGTCCTGGAACAACACCCCGCACCCCACTGCGTGCAGCAAATAGTAGGCAGGATTTGGCAGTGGTCTTGCTACCATGGGCAGAGGGAAGTTACCAACTATAGGGGGATGTCAGGTTGGCTCATCTGTTACCAGGGAAGCCAGCAGAGGAGTATACACTTATCACCCCTTTAACAAACTATCAGATAGAGTGGAGATGGTTGTGATCAAAGATTAGAACAGTCACTAGCTAGGGCAAGCGTGTAGACATTTCCCGATTAGGCTCAATGATTTAGAGGGAAGGTCAGCCATGCGAGTAGGTGTAGGTGAAGCAGGGACTGGTCAGAAGGGGATGTACAGAGAGCAAGAGAAGAGCCATCTTGGGTGACCTGATCACACACCATCTAAGGGATATGTTACAATCAAAGAACTTCAGCTTAGCAACCAAGACAGAATTTTCAAGGTAGCCCACTCGACTTCCGTCCTTCCCTCCTCCCACATTTATCATTTCTTGAGCACTACAAAGACAATATACATTTCAAAACATAAATTCTTAAAATCCCATTTTCTCTCCTCTACCTCTTATATATTTCATATGCCCCCTACCTCGTCTTTCTCTTCCAAAATTCCTCCCAACATCTTGCCTCTTCTTTCCCCCAAATCTGCATCTCTAAAGCCTAAAGAATACCTCTAAAAATGACAGAGACTGCATTGAAGAGCAAGGAAAAGGATAGAACAGAGCAGAGGAAACTGAAAAACCAGATTCCTCTTTTAGAGGAAATGGAAACGCTGGGAAATAGGGAAAAAATTATATGCAAATAATTTTTGTCCTACCGGAAACACAAGGGCAGTGTTGAAATGTGTATCCAAGCACTTTCTAGTCCTTTCTTTCTGATACGCTGATGGGCAGGAATGACAGCTATAGGGGTGTGTTCTCAGAACAATGAAGTGATCAGGTGAGATTTCCTGCCTTGGGGAAGAGCTCTCACTCTAGTGGTCGCTGTTCAAGGGAACCGATACTGAGGAAACAGACAACAATATTAGCGATCTAGGAAAGGGGTCTCCCAAATTCCTGAGCTCACGGTGCTCTCAACCATGCTCTCTGGAACACTAGATCATATTTAGATATTTAGAGAGGGGAAGGGAGGAGGAAGAGAAAGAAACCATAAACAGTTAAATAATTTTCCTTATTTCCTGATTTGCAGGATCACTCAGAAACTTGAATATTAATTACATGTCTCTAGGAGGAATAGACTATGAAATACAGTTTAATGTTTCTTTAATTTACTTGATCACAGAACTCTTCTCTTTCTAGAACCCCTACTTTTTACAACATAATTTGGGAAGAGGGGATGTATTTGTATTTTTGTTTTCATTTTTATAGATGTTTTGTAGTGCCACACAATTTTATTTAGTAACAATATATAGAGTGTACAATAGGACACAAAGTATTTCTTTACATTTGAGATACTGTAAAACATTAAATATGTTTAAATTTGAATTTAATGTTTAAACTTAGAAAAATTAAACTTTTCTAAATACCCCTTTAAGTTGATGGAAAAATAATACATACTTATCACAGAAGATTTGTAGAGCACAGGTAATTACCAAGAAGATACTGAAAGTCATATCAAGGTGAGACTAAAATTCCATAGTATTGCTATCATCCAGAGATAATTCTCTAAACATACTGCCAATCTCTCCCCTGTATGTGTATGTGTATGAGTATGTGTATATGTATATAAGCATGTGAAAGTATACACATAGCTTTTCAGAAAAATTAGGGTCACCTTGTGTGAAACTGCTTTTCTATTTATAATGTTTTGACTATGCTATTAAAATTTTTCAAAACTTTATTTTAAATGGATATTCTTTCAGTTGTATCACTGGACCAAATTTATTTAACTATTTCCATATCATTGAACAATCTAGGTTATTTCTAATTTTTCACTATTATAAATAACACCATGATGAGCAATTTATATATAAATCTTTATTTTCATCTCTGCTTATTTTCTCAAGATAGATACCAAAAAGTGTAACTGCTCTATTACAGGGGAAGAACTACTTAATGATTTTGATTAATATTACCAAATTGCTTTTGATAGGGACTATTCCAACTCAGTATCATCAACAGTATATAAAAAATAGTCTGTCTCACAGGATATCAGTAAGCGTTTTTATAGCACTGAAATCTAAATTTTAGTTATTTAATAAGAAATACTGTGAATGTTACAAAATTTAAAATTTTACAAAGTTTAAAATATTTTTAAACACAGTGAAATTTCTCTCCCACCCTTATCCTCCAGGCCATCCTCCTCCCCAGAGGCAATTGATACTTCTTGTGAACAGGACTTGGGAAGCAAATATATGTAAATACATTCACTTCTCTTTCAACATCTTGCTTATTTCAGTTAACAATCTTGCAGGGATCTCACTTCATGTTAGGACATAAAGGATGCTCTCATTTATTTTAACAGTTGCTTTACTTTTCATTGTATAAAATGTACTACATTTAAAAAAAAACAATTCTCTATTGACAGACGTATGTACTAATACAAAAAAAAAGTGTATGATTTCACGTGTTCAAAAATAACCAGGCCAGGACTTCCCTGGTGGTGAAGTGGAAGGAACACATCTTCAATACCCAGTCCAGGAAGAGTCCACATGACTCAGAGCATCTAAGCCCACGCACCGCAAGGAATAAGTCTGCATTCTAGAGCCCGAGAGCCACAAAGACCGAAATGCACACACCCAAGAGCCTCACACCAAAACTGCTGAAGCCTTTGTGCCCAGACCTCGTGCTGGGCATCAAAGGAAGCTACCACAATAAAAAGCCCCTGAACCCCAAAGAAGCGAAGTCCCCATTCACCACAACCAGAGAGCCTGCACACAGCAGTGAAGACCCGGCGCAACCTAAAACTAAATTAAATAAATAATTTTAAAAAACTAGGCCATGTACCTAGAAGTAGCATTCTTGCTTTAAAAACTGTGTAGTTAATAACTTTGCTGCATTTAAATAAAATGCTTTCTGGAGATTGTGCTATTTATCTTTAAAACAACAGTAGTAGGGGCTTCCCTGGGGGTCCAGTGGCTAAGACTCCTCTCTCCCAATGCAGGAGGCCCAGGTTTGATCCCTGGCCAGGGAACTAGATCCCACATAGGGCAACCAAGAGTTCGCATGCCGCAACTAAGACATGGCACAAAAAGACAAAAAAAACATGAGTATGAGAGAGCCTGTTTGCCACTACTCTTACCTGGTAGTGTGTTGGTAAATGATTAACAACTGAATTTCATGGAAGGAAAAAACTCAATGTGTAGCATATGCCAATTTCCATGATATAAAGGGTCATGGCTGATTTTAAGCTGTCAACATGAGTTCACTATAGGAGGAGTTGGGAAGAGACATCCATTACAAGCTCTTACATTGTTCTCACCCACACAGCGTGTTAGCAAACATTTCAATCTTCACCATCTGATGGTGAAAATTAATATTGTGCTTAATACTGAGTATACTTTTATGTATTTAAGAACATTTCTTTTTCGAGGAGCTATTTGTCTTTTATTTTTCTATTGGGTTAGGGTCCTTTTCTTATTTGTAGAAGCACTTTATATATAATGGCTATCAGTTTCTTGTATGGTAGGAGTAGCGAATATTTTCTTTGGTCTATGTACAGTTGAATTTACTTACGATGTTTCTGCCATGAAGAAATTTTTACTTTCCTATAGTTATTATATTTATCACTCTTTTCTTTAAACTCCATGAGTTGCATCAACATACTTAAGTTTTCTCTATCCTAAGATTAAAAATATAATAAAACTCATATGATTTCTTCTCATAATTTTATAATTTTATTTTTTACACATAAAATCATTGAAACCTTTTCTTTCCTCTGTTTCATTTTGGATGGCACATCATCTACATATCGATTAGGTCAAGTTGGCTGATAGTATTGTTCAGATCTCCTATATATTTACTGAATTTCGTTTGTCTACTAGTTTTATTAACTGAAATCTTCAGCTATATCTGTGTTTTTTTCTTTTTGGTTCTATCAATTTTTGCTTCATTTTTTTGGTAAGGTGATTAGGTACATATACATATAAGACTGTTATTTCTTGTATTGATTCCTTGATCTTAATGTAATAGCCTTCTTCATTCCTGGAATGGTACTTGTCCTAAAGCCCACTTTGTCTTATGTTAATATAGCCACTGTAACTTTCTTGTCATTCATGTTTATATGGGATATCTTTTCTCTTTTTACTTTTAACCTATCTCTGGCTTTATATTGAAAGTGTGCTTCTTCTAAACTGTTACCAAGTTAGTTCTTATTTATTTTATAATCTGTTTTATTTCATTTCAGTGCTTAGACCACTTACATTTAATGCAATTATCAATATAACTGGCTTTTTATCTACAATATACCTGTTTGATTTCTACTTGTCACTTTTGTTCTTTTGTTTTTTTTTTTCCCTGCCTTCTTTTGGATTAATTGAATAATTTTAGTATTTGCTCTAAGGTTTACCATATATATCTCCAACTTACTAGTCTACCTTCACATAATATTGTACAAATCTGTATATGGTAAAAGACTCTTACAACATAGTCCTTCCGTCTCCCTCTTCCTATCCTTTGTTCTCATACATTTCACTGTTACATATATTATAAGTCTCAAAGCCACTGTTGCTATTTTTGTTTTACATAATTATATTTACAAGACAGGAAAAATTAGAAAATGTATTTCTTTTATATCTACTCACATTATTTACCATTTTCAGTGTTCTTCATGAGTCTGTGTGTGTGCTTTCAAATTTGAATCAGAAACCATTTCACTTCAGTCTGAAAAGCTTCCTTTAACAGTGCTTCTACCAGAGCAGATCTGGTAGCAATGAATTTTCTTAGTTTTTGTTTGTCTGAAATTCTGTATTTTACCTTCATCTTTTAATGATGTTTTCATTAGGTTTAGAACTCTAGGTTGACAGCTCTCTTCCTCACTTTAAGGGTATCATTTGAATGTGTTTTTGAGAAGTCTGCTGTCATATTTTATTTCTCTGTGTGTAATGAGTTTGAGTAAACTCTGGGAGTTGGTGATGGACAGGGAGGCCCGGTATGCTGCGATTCATGGGGTAGCGACTGAACTGAACTGAATGTGTATTTTTACTCTGGATGCTTTTTACCTTCTTTCATTTCTTCTCTAATGGAATTCCTTCTCTAATTATTTATTCCTTCTATAATTCCTTAATTTATCTCTAATGTCCTTCTTTTCTTTATGCTAAATTCAAGCTTCTGACCTATTCAAGCTTCTGCGCCTTCTCTTCGAAGAACTTATTTTAACATTTCTTCCATCTGCAGCAAACTCTGTCAATTTTTGTTTGTCTGAGAAATACTTTCTTTCTTCTTTTTGAAGATATTTTCACAGGACACAGAATTCTGGGTTAGTGTTTCATTTCTCTCTACACTTTAAATATTTCACTCCATTTTCTTCTTGCTCACATGGTTTCTGAGGAAAAGTTGGCTACAATTCTTATCTTTGCACCTTTATAAGTAAGATGTGTTTTTTCCCCCACTCTGCTTCAAGATTTTTTCTTTATCTTTTAAAGTCTGCAGTTTGAAAATGATTTGACTAGGTATAGTCTTTTCATTTATTTTTTTGAATGTGTGGATTTAGGGGGAGGTTTGTTTTGTTTTGCATTTATCCTGCTTGGTGCTCTGTGAACTTTGGTTCTGAGACTTGGTGTCTGACATTAATTTGGGAGAAATTCTCAATCATTATTACTTCAAATATTGCTTCTGCTCCTTTCTTTTTTCTTTTGTAGCCATCCCAAAGTCTCTGGATATTGTTCTACTTTTTCGGTCATTTTTATCTTTGCCTTATGGTTTCACAATTTTCTATTCATACATCCTTAAGTTCAGAGATTTTTTTATTTAGCCATGACAGTATATTAATGAGCCCATGAAAAACACTGTTCATTCATTCCATTACATGTTTTTTAATTCAATCATTTATTTTTTCCTCTTACTGAGAATTTCTAGATCTCTGCTTACAATATCCACCTGTTCTTGCATGTGGTCTCCTTTTTCCATGAGAGTCCTTAGGACATTAATCATAAGTTATTTTACATTTCCAGTCCACTAATTCCAACATCACTTCCATGTCTGAATCTGGTTCTAATGTTGCTTTGTCTCTTCAAACTGTGTTTATTGCCTTTCACATGCCTTGCAATGTTTTGTTGAAAGCCAGACCTGCTGTACTAGGCAAAAAAGACTTCTGGTAAATAGGCCTTTAATTATGATGTGGTAAAATATGAGGAAAGAGGAAGCATTCTCTAGTTCTGTGAGTAGGACTCGGTCTTCTAGTGAGCCTGTGACTGTGGACTTCACAAGGGCTTGTCAACTGTTTTCCCCTCCTAGGTGGAACAGGATGGCTAAGAGAGGCCTGGAGTTGGGAATTGTCTTAGCCCTAGGTTGGTTTAGAGGTTGGTTATAAAGTCCCAATGAGTTAGGCTCTCTGGTGTTGGAGAAGACTCATAAGAGTCCTTTGAACTGCAAGATCAAACCAGTCAATCCTAAAGAAAATCAATCCTGAATAGTCATTGCAAGGACTGATGCTGAAGCTGAAGCTCCAATGCTTTGGCCACCTGATACAAAGACCTGACTCTTATTAGAAAAGACCCTGACGCTGGGAAAGATTGAAGGCAGAAGGTGAAGGGGATGACAGAGGAGGAGATGATTGGATGACATCACTGACTCAATGGACATGAGTTTGAGCAGGCTCCAGCAGATGGTGGAGGACAGGGCGTGCTGCAGTCCATGGGGTAGCAAAGAGTCGGACATTATTACTGAGCAGCTGAACAACAACAGCAAAGTTAGTCTCTGGTGAAATATTTTATCTTAAGGGCAGACTTCATTAAGAAGAGAATGTTCCGGCATATCTCAAAATGGTTACTTTTCTACTTCCCTTTCCAGAAGCACAAGGGATCTTTCTACAATATTCACCATGAGAACCTGGCAGGGCTCCTGGAGGTAAAACTCAACTAGTGTCTGTTTCTTCTGCTTGAGGTTCATTGAGCTTCTTGGATCTGTGGGTTCAACATTTTTGTCAAATTTGAAAAGAATTTGGCCATTTCTTCAATTTTTTTTTTTTCCTGGCAGGTAATTAAGTTACTCTCACATTGATTTGACCCTTTTGAAGTACTTTTTGAAAGTTCTTTTAAAGCGGACTTAGAAGAGCCCTTGTTTAGAGCTCTTTTAACCCCCTTCTAAGACTTGGCCCTTTTGAGGTCTCTGCTAAATGTCAATTCAACAAGGTCTCTTTACTCTTGCTGGACATTAGTCAACACTCTTCAGTCCTGTGTGAGCTCTGGGAACTGCTTACTCTACACTTTCCTTGTAATTATTTTACCTTAGAGGTTGTTCTTGTCTAACTCTGTGGGATGTTTTCCATTTCTCTCCTCTTACATTCATGCTTCCTTTTAATTCTTTGAACTGAACATGTACAGACTACTAATCAATTGAAGACCCAAGAAACCCCTATGTGCGCTTCTATAGCAGTTAATCCTTCAGGGACAGAAACAGAAGCAGCTCTATCTATGTTTAACGGGGATAGAAAGAGATACAGAAATGTACTATGTTCTTGCCCTCAACTTCACATTTCTCTAAGATACAAGGAACCAAAGGCTATTTTTAATAATATTTATGTCTTGAAGATTTAGACCATATTCCTAAAAACACACCATTCAAGGCCATATCAAAGTTGCTTTATATGCAACGTCAGTTCTCTGGCCCGTACTCTATATAAAGCAAGGATTACATGGTGAAGGGGGCTAGTACTTGAGCATAACAAGTGGCCCAGCTTTTTAAAGTTATATAAAATCTATTGTGAACTCTATGCTTTTGTGAAGAGGGCTTAGCTGGGTCAATTTTCATCACTGCAAGATGGGAAATAACAGTGTCCATCTCCTCTCCTTGCCTCCTATCACTCAGAACAGAAATATTCACAAAAAATATATTATTAGAAAGACCTTTGACTATATCTCCAAATGTCTCAGGTTATCCAGACCTTCTTAGGTCAAGACCAACAGCTACTCTCCTCTGATCTGTGAACAGCTCTAGTCAGGGTATATCAGGATTTTGGAAAGAGAATCCATGGCCAGAGAGACCTTAGCAACAATTCTTAGAGCTATTTTGTCTAATAAATGGCACAGAGCCAAATCCCAATCTCCTTCCTGCTGAAGATAGAGAAACCGAGAAAATAGTATTTTATGAAATGAGATAGTGGAAAGGAAATAGATTACACATAATCACTTTAAATGTTGGTATCAGCAGAGCCAGGAAAACTCTCCTGGCTAAATCCCATGGTGCAAATCTCCTAATTTTGAAGGGATTAAATCAACTGAATAATTTTGGATAGGCAGATACTGGACGTATCCATTTTTATAGTTAAACTACTCCAGGGAAAGAAACTTAATTTTAAGTTTCTGGCAATGAATGCAAATAGAATTTGGTATTTTTTAAGCTGCACAATTGGGACTCTCTTTGATACAATTTACATCCCTAAAATCTCTGCATGCCAGTTGTATTAACATTTTATTCAGAGACAAATTCATAATTTAACTATTACTACCCAGAAATCATTAGATAGTAATCTCCCATTTACCTTGTCAAAGAAGGACCCAGGCATGATTGTATCTAGTTGATATCAACGATTGCCATAAAAGATTTCCTTTCCCATTTTCAACACAGAGGCAAAACTCTGAGAATGATACTGATGTTTAGCAGTGGCTAATGGCCTGTGGGGTCAGTTTCAAGCTATGAGAAGCACAAAACTTTCTCATTTCTCTTGCTTACAGCTTTTTGCCTGGTTGGCTAGAAAGAAAGTTGGCAGACAACACCAGCAGGAAGAGAAACAAAGGCTATCTCACTAAGCATATTACTAAAACTCTTCCCTTAGCAACCGCTAGCAAGGTCCTCAAAAATGCAGAACAAGCTGTGATGAGGAGCTGGGAGCTCTTTCAAGGGTGGAGACTTGGGTTTCATTTTTACTCCTGTATCCTCAGCGCCTAGTATTCTGCTGGGCAGAGCAGAAGCTCAACACATGTGATGCTTGATCAATAGCAGAACACCAGGGGCCCTCTCTCTGAGAAAACATGTGCCCTCCTTCTTTCCTTGCTGAAGTGGTGGGCAAGAAAATGGACCCAGATGGGGCTCACACTTCCTCTTCTCAAAGTCATGTTTTCCCTCATATACTCGCCCTTTACCTTCATGGTCAAAATGTGAAGTCTAACTGGTTTTTACCTGTCCTCATGTCTTGTGGGATATTTCCAGAAGAGGGAACAGCCTGTGATGAGGTAAGGAGACATGAGATTCTATAGAATGTTTGTGAAACTATTGCGTCCCTTTCTCTTTTCTTTCCTGTTTCGCCTGTCAAGAGTGAGTGCAGAGGTTAAAGTGAATCATAGTCCTCTGTTCGTGGCACATTATTGTAACTGGTCTGTTCGGGTTTCTCTCTGGTTTCATTTATACATTTATTACTTATTCCCATAGACTTGCTTTTAGTTTGTGACATACTAAGGCGCCTACTGTAACAGATAACCCCTGTCACAAAAGGTCACATAATTTTTTTTTTTTAAAGAAAATCACTTGTATAAAGACATCTGAGAGGATTATAGGGGCTAAGATTCTAGAGAAATAAGGAAGAGAAATGAACTGACCTTCTATAGCTTATTTTTCTCTGGAGGAATTTGTTGATTTTGGTCAAAGATCAAGCACCTGATTCAGGCTTTACGTGAGCAGAATGAGAGAAACGAGAAGAATTTTTTGGCAGTCTCACAGGGCTAAGAATCTGAGTGGCCTCAACACACCTCCAGTTTTTTCCAAAGACATTTGCCAAATTCTGAAGTTACACTGACTGTGAACCAAAACGGCTAAGCAGGGCTTTAGGGTGGTCTCACAGTGATGAAGAAAAAAGAACAGAGCCCAGAAGCACGCTTCGACAGATGAATGGATAAAGAAGATATGGTCCATATATATAAATACAATAGAATACTGCTCAGCTGTTAAAAGAACAAAATAATGCCATCTGCAGCAACATGACTGCAACTAGAGATTGTCATATTGAGTGAAGTCAGAAAGAGAAAGACAAATACTATATGATATCATTTGCCAGTTCAGTTCAGTTCAGTCGTTCAGTCATGTCCAACTCTTCGCGACATGCCAGGCTTCCCTGTCCATCACTTATATGTAGAATCAAAACATGGCACAAATAAATCCATCTATGAAACAGAAACAAAATCACGGACATAGAGAACAGACTGGTGGTTGCCAAGGGAGCAACAGGTGGTGGGGGAGTGTGGGAATGGGAGGCTGGGATTAGCAGATGAAGCTTTTGTATATAGAATGGATAAACAAGGTTCTATTGTATAGCATAAAGAACCGTATTCAATATTCCATAATAAACCATAATGGAAAAGAATATTAAAAAAGAATATATATATATATATATATATATATATATATATATATATGAGTCACTTTGTTGTGCAGCAGAAATTAACACAACACTGTAAATCAACTATACTTCAGTTTGAAAAGAAACAAACAAACAAAAATAACAAGCCCGTCAAGCATTATGCCCCCTCATTGATGGACCAGGATATAAGATTCAGCAACTTATCTGGCAGGTACCTGACCGCTAAGCAGATTCCCATGCATTCAAGTGAGGTAGAAACTCCCTGTATTTTCATGGATGTAGCTCTTTCCCACTGGCAGGCGCATCTTTTCAATTTTTCAAGCTATAAGCAGCCTAGTTGAGGGTTCATACCTTCTCTACAATTTACTCCAACGGACGAGTATTTTCTATGCACAGCATGATGTGAAAAAAGTTTGGGAGGCACTGAGGTAAATAATATATGACAGTAGTAACACTTGGTAAAAAGTTAACATTTCCTTAGAGGCTATACTGAATTTTGCTCTAGCATGCTCTGATCAGGGGAAATTCTATATTTCTTAAAAAAAAAAAAGAACAAAAAAAAAAAACCTGATGCTGGGAAAAACTGAAGGTAGGAGGACAAGAGGACAACAGAGAACAAAATGGTTGGATGGCATCACCGACTCAGTGGACATGAGTTTGAGAAAACTCCAGGAGATGGTGAAGGACAGGGAAGTTTGGATTGCTGCAGTCAATGGGGTCACAAAGAGTCGGACATGACCGAGCAACTGAACAACGAAAAAACACTTTCTAATTAAACAATTACAATTATGTAGAAAATACTTCAATAATAGCTAATCTAATTCCTAAGGCAAGTCTACCCTGTGCCTATTCAGCCATCATAGCCATAAAGATTCAGTGGGGACAGTCACTAACCCTAAAGCACAGGAACTGTTAATAGGTTCTAGAAAGTTCATCCCTATAACTGAGAAAGCTTTTAATGATGAAGAATGTCACTTAAGGAGAAAGGAAATCTTAACTGTACTTCTTAAATCCTCTAGTCACACAGCCTTGTGTTTTGGACCCAAAGTGTCCTGACATTTGACTAAAAGGCCAGAGGGTAGGGAAAGTCCTTTTATCTCCGAAGCCCCAGAACAGTGTCTAGAACCATGATGTTTGCAGAATCCTTTATCAAATCATAAACAGCTGTTTGGCTTTTTTTGTCCTGGGACTCACTTCCTGGATCGTTAAGGAGGTGGCTGTTTCCAGTTTCATACTTTCAGTTATCTCACCAGCACTGACACAGAAAAGGTGTTTGCTTTTTTTTTCCCCCTCTTTGACTCTTTACACTAGTAAACAGGGGGAAAAATCATAGTGAGATTTACAGTGCTAAAGCACAACAACCAAATAACAAGCAATTGCACATATTCCTGTTCAAAACATGACCTCCTGGGCTGTGGGGGGAGGAGAGCCACACAGGCCCTTCCCATCCCGCCCTGTGATTCCCACAATGCAGGGGGAGCCTGGAGACCTCATGACAGTCCGAGAAAGGAGACACAACGTGCAGCCTCATTTCTCCTCCTCGTTCCCCTCACTGTTAGGAGCTGTGAAGACGTTATCCGGAGCACTTCTTCCACAATGGTGCCTTTCCAAGCTTCAGACACTGAGAAGCGGCCACAGAGCACTGGTTTCTTTATATGCCTGGACTCCCCTGATGGCGCAAACAGTAAAGAATCTACCTGAAACGCAGGAGACACTGAAGACCTGGGTTCCATCCCTGGGTCGGGAAGACTCCCCTGGAGGAGGAAATGGCAACCCACTCCAGTATTCTTGCCTGGAGATCACATGGACAGAGGAGCCTCACAGGTTACAGGCCATGGGTCACAAAGAGTCGGACACAACTGAAGTGAGTGAGCAAACATTCTCAACTGTAGGAACTGGCTGGCCCTGTGTACCTTTTCTTTGGAGAACAGGCCTCAGAATCCTTCTGGCTGTATTCAAATGAGAGCTAATAGATAATCTTTAAAAAATTACTCTGTACCTAACTCAGCCTTCACTGACAGATTCTCGGAGCCAGTGAAATAAACCTTTATGAGGTCCTTCTGTGAGAAGTCAGTGAAGCACACACTTCCTGAACTAAGAGCTCGGGTGGATTGTGTACTTTACTGTTTTTTGTCTAAAATGGAAATTTTCAGAATGTTTTTCATTCTAAAATCCCTCTGCATTGATATTAGGCTTACTTATTTCAATGTAAATTATTAAAATTTCAGTATTTTCAGCTTCAGGATATAGAGAGCAAAAGTTCTCGAACTGGGTATTCTAGTGAAGCACCTTCTTCAGGCACAAGTTTTATTAAGGGGATTCTGCAATCAAGATACATAATATTACAGTGCATTATTTTTTTTAATTAATGCAAAAATTTTATGATAAAATATCAAAATTTTAAATAGAGATAAGATCAGTAATAGTGTCATTCTGAGCTATACTGAAACCTGAAGCAAATGAAAAACTCAGCATATTTTGTTCATCATGAACATGTGCGGTCTCTTCACAATGCACAAAGACATAAAGAAATGACTGAAACCAGACTCAAGTATGACACAGATGTTGTAACTATTAAGATAGGAAGTTTAAAGCATTTATGCTAGAGATGCAGATTCGATCCCTGGGTTGGGAAGATCCCTTGGAGTAGGAAATGGCAACAAACTCCAGCATTGTTACCTGAAAATTCCATGGACAGAGAAGCCTGGAGGGCTACAGTCAGTGAGGTAGCAGAGTCAGACACAACTGAGCACACACATGATTAATACTGTTAGATGCCATAATAAAAAAAAGGTAGATATTATACAAGATCAGATAGGTAATGTCAACAGAGAAATGGAAACTATAAGAAAAAAATACATGGCAATAGAAGAATAAAAAACAGAGTAACAGAAATGCAGAATGCCTCCAATAAACCCATCAGTAGATCTAAAAAAATTAGTGAATTTGAAGATAAGTCAACAGGATTTATCCAAAGGGAAACACAAAGAAACAAGACAATGGGAAAGAAAACAAAAACAAAACCAGACATCAAAGAGCGGTGAGACGCTCCTAAATAGTGCAAAATTAGAATTCCTCAAGAAGGGAACAGGTTAAAGTACTTGAAGAAATAATGTCAGGATTTTTCGAAATTAATGACAGACATCACACCCAGATCCAAGCAACTCAGAGAACATCAAGTAGGATTAAAATAAAAACAGAAACCCCAAAACCTAGGCATATCAGTCAAACTTCTAAAAACCAAAGACCGAAGAGAAAATCTTAAAAGCAGCCAGAGGAAAAAAGACACACTGCCAATAAGGGAACAAAGATAAGAGTGAGAGTCAACGCTTTGTGAGTAACAGGCAAGCAAGAAGACAACGGTGTAAGATCTTAAATGGACTCACAGAGAACGTGGTCAACTCACAGTAGACTGTGAATTAAGCATTATATACTAATCCCACACAATACATAGTGACAAACCTGGGTTTGTCCCAGAAATGTACATTTAGCTAAACATTCAAAAATCAACCAATGTAAATCAATGCAATCCATAATATCAGTAGAATAAGAGAGAAAACATATTTCCCTCTTAATAAATGCAGAAAAAGTATATGTCAAAATTGAACATTCATTCATGATAAAAATTCTCAACAAAGAACTTTCTCAGTTTCATGAATGGCATATGCCCAAAACTTAAAGCTAACATCATACTTAATGGTTGAAAGATAAGAAATAAGGCAATGTTGTTTGTTCTCATCATTTCCAGTTAATATTGTCCTAGAACTCACAGCTAATACAATAAGAAAAAAAAAAAAAAACTGTAGAGATCAGAAAGGAAGAAGTAAAACTGTCATTCTCCCCAGACTACATGATCACATGTGCAGAAAGTACAAATGAATTCTCAAAAAGCTACTAGAACTAATAAGTGAGTTTATCAAGGTTATAGAATGTGAGACTGAAATAAAAATATCAGTTGTATTCTTACACATTAGCAGTGAACTATTAAAATCTGAAATACAAAAACACCATTTAATATAGGAATAAAAAACAAAATCCAAAGGGATAATTTTAATAAAACAACTATAAAATGTGTACCTTGAAAATGACAAAACATTGTTGAGAGAAATTTAAGAACTGAATTTACTATTGTTAAAATGTGACTTTCTTGCAAATTGATCTATAGATTAAATGCAACCTCAAAATCCACTGCTTTTTGTTTTCCTTTGAGCAATTAACAAATTAATTCCAAAATTTAGAGACAAATATAGGGAACCTAGAATACTCTAAGCAATCTTGAAAAATTATAATGAAATTTATTTCATGATTTATTCTATAGCTACAGTTATCAAGCAGTGTGTATTTGGAGTGAGGATAAACATGTACATGGGACCAAACAGAGAGTCTAGAATAGACCATCATAATCAATGGTCAATGTGGAAACGATATTCTTTTAAACAAATGACACTGGCAAAACTGGATATCTATTTATAGAAGAAATGAACTTTGGCCCTTACATCATTTATCAATATTATTGAAGATGAATTATAGATTTAAACATAAACACTAAAACTATGAAATTTTTAAAAGAAAATATAGGAGAAAATGTTTGTGCATCTGAAGAAGGCAAAGATTTCTTAGGACACAGAAAGCACAAACCATAATAGAAAAACATTGGTAAGGGTAGACTTTCATTGCAGGCAGACGCTTTACTATCTGAGCCACCAGGGAAGTCAAGGGTAGACTTTCAAAATTAAGCTCTCTGCTTTTGAAGGTAAGCCATGGACAGGGAGAAAATATCTCCAATAAATATATCTGACAAAAGAATTATTTCCAGAAAATACAAAGCGCGCTTATTCAGAAGACAACCTAATGAAAAAAAAAAATGAGCAAAATATTTGAAAGAACAATTCTTAAAAGAAGATACATGAATGACCAACAAGCATATGAAAAATTGCTGAGTATCTTTGGTCATTATGGCAAATTAAAACCACTACATACCTAGGAAAGCTAAAATTAGAAAGACTTACAACACCAAGTGTTGGTGAGGATGTGACTTATTAACAGTCTTCATGGATGGATGGTGGGAACGTAACACGGTACAACTATTTTGGAAAACAACTTGGCAACTTCTTATAAACACGCACTTTCCATACTGTTTGTTAGTTTGTAGGCATTTCCACGAGAAAAATGAAAACGTGTGCTCCCAAAGGCGGGCATAAATATTCATAGCAGCTTTACTCATAATAACCCCAAACTGGAATTAATCTAAATCCCATCATAAGATAAACATTTTATGGCATATCCATACAATGGAATACTCTTCAGCAATAAGAAGGAACAAACTTTAGATACATACATAGATAAATCTAAAAAAAATGCTAAAAATAAATAAAATCAATAAAATAAAATTAAAAAGTAAAAAATATGCTGAATAAAAAAAGCCTGACACAAAAGAACACATACTGTATGCTTTCCATTTATATGAAATACTAGGACAGGCAAAACTAACCTACAATGACAGAAAAGAAATCAGTGGTTGTCCGAGACTGCAGAGATTGACTGCAAAGGGGTCTTTTGGGGATGATGGATATATCTGTATCTATCTGTCTCTTGACTGGAATAGTGGTTACATTGTGTACACATTAGTCAAAATCTGTTGAACTGTACAATTAAAATGAGTGGATTTTATTGTATGTAAATCATTTGAAGACAGGAGGAGAAGGGGATAACAGAGGATGAGATGGTTGGATTGCATCACCAACTTGATGGACATGAGTTTGAGCAAGCTCCAGGAGTTGGTGATGGACAGGGAAGCCTGGCCTGCTGTGGTGCCTGAGGTCAAAAACAGTCGGACATGACTGAGCAACTGAACTGAACTTAAATCAAATTTCAAAAAATTTGACTAAAAATAAAAAATAAATTCTAGTTACTTTTACATTTAGTTTTCAGACAGCGGGATCTTAACATCCAAGATGACGTGCTGCATGAAACAAGCTAGGCCCTTCTAAAGCCTAAGCTCTAGCCAACTGCTGGATCACAGCCTTTCTTTCAAAAATGTTAACACCCCGGGTCTAGAAGTCAACTATTTGGAATGTCTCTGTTTACAAAATCCTATCCTAACTGTTAGGAGAGGGTGATGAGGACTTGGCTAACAAAGAAGTCCCATGAAAAGCTATTGTATTCCTAGAGTTTAGCACAGTGTCTCTTGATTGAATAAATAAGACAAAAGTAAAAGAATAAAGGCATACCTCATTTTATTGTGCTTTGCTTTACTGCGCTTCACAGAAACTGCTTTTTTTTCTTTTTTACAAATTGAAGGTTTGTGGAACTCTGCATTGAGCAAGTCTGTTGGCACCATTTTCCCAACAGCATTATTTTAAAATTAAGTTACTTACATTTTTTAAAAACATAATGCAATTGCACACAATATAATACAGAATAGAGTGAACATAACTATTATATGCACTGGGAAAGCAAAAACTGTGTGTGCTTTGCTTTATTGTGATATTCACTTTTTTGTGCTGATCTTCAAGTTAACCTGCAGTTTCTCTGAGGGATGCTTGTATTCTCAGAGACCCCTCAGATTTCTAGAGCAGTACATATGCAAGGACTGAGAGAGTCAGGGGTGGAGAGAGGGAAGAAAAACAGTGACCCTGAAGACAGATCACCAGGCCAGCAAGTGCCTCATACTGGCTCTTAGAGCAAGCACAGGTTATGAAGTGCAAAATACAAGCATTAGCAAATCTGGGCAGTATCCTTCCTCACTGATCTCACTGGGCCAGGTCAAAAGAGCCATCCTCATTGTAGCAGATTTTGTGTGTGTGTGTGTGTGTGTGTGTGTGTGTGTGTGTGCGCACCACACACGCACGCGAAGTCATATCTAACTCTTTGTGACTCCATGGACTATAGCACTCCAGGTTCCTCTGTCCGTGGAATTTTCCAGGCAAGAATACTGGAGCATAGCTGATCCCCTAGTGAGGGAAATTTTATTTCCTGGGTACCTGTAACTCCCAACAAAATGCAGCTCCAGCCAGAGACAACCTACAAAGTACAACTTGCATTTCACCGTTACTCCTTGCAGAAAATCTGGCCTCTCTCAGGACACTCACAGGTGGGATTGTTTTCTCTGGACCTGTGTTGTTTCTTGCTTCCCACCACAGAGATGTATGCACATCTGAAATCAACTAACCAGCATGGGCTTCTTTTCAACGACAGCCAACAAAGACAGCCTATACATGGCTTAACTCACACAGCTCTTGTTATGTCCACATTCCCCCTTGGTTCATATGTGACCCATGTGCTGATGAAATATTAATGGCACACACTCTGTCACATATGCCCATACACTCATTGTATTAATAGGATTCAAGCTAGAAGTCATGCTTGGGGGAAAACTCTAGAGGAGTATGCAGAAGAGGATCTGATGGTGCTCCACCCCTACCCGCTTAGTAAATACCTTGGCTCCCTGGATGAACATGTGATTAGAAATAGTTAAATGTCCTGTTTAGTAAACCAACATGTCAAAGGAAAATTGTTAGGACAACTAGGCAGCAGATGCTGGAAAGGAGTGATGGAGAGGCTTTCTGTGGGGGTGTAAGACCACCTCAGAGAAATCAGTGATGTTTTGAGGAGGGTAGGACACGGAACATTTGGGTTTCCCCCAAATGCTCAGGAGGCAGTGAGTTAACTGGTGGACAATTACCTGGAAAGGTATCAAACTCTAAATTGAATGTATTTGATAGTCTGCTAGTTGTGTTCCAACAGGTAAAAGCATTAGCAGAGCAACTTCGTGGATCCTCCAAATCCAAGAAGTTAGTTGGAAATTAGTTAGATTCTTTTGAACTAACCAGGTAAGGTACAATCATTTGGGGGTATTTCCCTGCATTTCCTGAGATGGCGGTGTATATCACCACTCCTTCTCATCTGACTTGAAGAAGCAATGTGATGGAATGACAAAGGCCCATGAGACCTGCTTTCTGCTCTGGGCTCTACTGAGCAGGGGCCCCATAACCTTAGGTATTTCACTTACCTTCGCAGAGCCTCACAAGTAGTTAGACCACTTGGTATTTCCTTAGTTCCTCTGGGTCTTTCCATGTTGTTTTTGTTCATCTTCCAGAATGTTCTTTAGCTTGCCCTCTAGTAGCAGCCATTTACTTGGCCTCCCAGTTGAAGGTCAATGCTGCTTTTTTACCTGCCCTTGGCGTGAATGCTGCTGTTCCCAAATGACATTTGATCAAGTTTATTGAACAAACGAGTGAATAATCACATGCATAAACAAATTCCTGACTCCTTCCTGCATATAATCAGCTCTCTTGGTGGACTGCTATTACTTCCATCAAAAAGGGATGTTAAAATTAACTTAAAATGTGCTAGTTAATTGGTCCTTATGCAGGATCTTCTATGTGTCAGGCATCAAGATAGGTACATGCTTATAGTGATCAAAGACAGATGACAAGATCTGGCCCAAAAGAAACTTAAACTATTTCTTGGACCTTGTCTGTGACTCCACAACAACAGTTGGTGAGTATATCAATCAGGAGAGAGAAACCACACAGTGATTTAAATTGGGAAAGTTTAACATAAAGAATTATCGAGTTATAATAAAACAGTAACTCTAACATATAAGAGAGGGCTTCCCTGGTGACTCAGTCAGTAAAGAACCCTCCTGCCAATGCAGGAGACCAGGGTTTGATCCCTGGGTAGGGAAGATCCCATGGAGAAGGAAATGGCAACCCACTCCAGTATTTTGGCCTGGGAAATCCCATGAACAGAGAAGCCTGGCAGGCTACAGTCCATGGTGTCGCCAAAAGTCAGACATGACTTTATGACTAAACCACCACCAAGACATCGGAGAACTTTATAGGGTACCATAGGTTTGAGGATTTAGAAAAGGCAGGGGAACCAGAGATCAAATTGCCAACATCTGCTGGATCATAGAAAAAGCAAGAGAATTGCAGAAAAAATATCTACTTCTGCTTCATTGACTACACTAAAGTCTTTGATTGTGTGGATCACAACAAACTGGAAAATTCTTCAAGAGATGGGAATACTAGACCACCTGACCTGCCTCTTGAGAAATCTGTATTCAGGTCAACAAACAACAGTTAGAATTGGATATGGAACAACAGACTGCTTCCAATTTGGGAAAGGAGTATGTTAAGACTGTATATTGTCACCATGTTTATTTAACTTATATGCAGAGTACATCATGCGAAATGCCAGGCTGGATGAAGCTCAAGCTGGGATCAAGACTGCAGGGAGAAATATCAATAACCTCAGATATGCAGATGACACCACCCTTATGGTGAAAGTAAAGAGGTATGAAAGAGCCTCTTGATGAAAGTGAAACAGGAAAGTGAAAAAGCTGGCTCAAAACTCAGCATTCAAAAAATGAAGATCATGGCATTCGGTCCCATCACTTCATGGCAAATAGATGGGGAAACAATGGAAACAGTGACAGACTTTATTTTCTTGGGCTCCAAAATCACTGCAGATGGTGACTGCAGCCATGAAATTAAAAGATGCTTGCTCTTTGGAAGAAAAGCTATGACCAACCTAGACAGCATATTAAAAAGCAGAGACTTTACTTTACCAACAAAGGTTTGTCTAGTCAAAGCTATGTTTTTTCCAGTAGTCATGTATGGATATGAAAGTTGAACCATAAAGAAAGCTGAACACCAAAGAATTGATGCTTTTGAACTGTGGTGTTGGAAAAGACTCTTAAGAGTTCCTGGGACTGCAAGGAGACCAAACCAGTTAATCCTAAAGGAAATCAGTCCTGAACATTCATTGGAAGGACTGATGCTGAAACTGAAGCCCCAATACTTAGGTCACCTGATGAGAAGAACTGACTCACTGGAAAAGACCCTGATTCTGGGAAAGATTGAAGGCAGGAGGAAAAGGGGATGACGGAGAATGAGATGTTTGGATGGCATCACCAACTCAATAGACAAGAGTTTGAGCAAGCTCTGGGGGTCGGTGATGGACAGGGAAGCCTGGCGTGCTGCAGTCCAAAGGGTCACAAAGAGCCGGACACATGACTGAGCGACTGAACTGAACTGAACTAACAGGCTTGAGGGAGAGTTCAAGGAAGGATGAACTTGGAAGGGGAGACCCCCCTCCACCTCAAGGCTAGGGTTCATACCTGGTTGGAGAAGGCAGCTGATGTCCATTGGATGGAAGAGAAATTTGTTGTAGGCCAGAGCTTGTCTACAGCCACTGGGATAGTAGAAAGCTGCCCTCTGGGAAGTAAGCTACAGCCAGTGACCACATGTGTACAGCTGGAGAATGAACACCATTGTTTGTAGGAGGCTTGGGACACGCAATGTCAGGAGGGCAAACTTAAGGGCCAGGGGGCCTTGGGTGAGTCACTGCCAGGAAACAGGTGAGGTGCAGAGGAGCTAGAGGTGAGGCTGTGGGCCAGAAGCTTAGGGATGCAGCATTTTGTTGGGAGAGCCACAGGACAGCGTTCACTGGGCTAGGCCAGGGCTGCGGGTGGCTGAAGGATTGTGTGATCTGCAGCCCTGACTGGGGCAGAGCACAGACCTCCAGAGTGCCTCACACCCATACTGGTGAGCAGCGGGTCAGCTGGTGGAATCTGCAGAAGCCTTTCTTCCCAGCCAGTCCCTCTAGGGCCCTTCACTGAGAAAGCTGAACACAGTGTCACAGGAAAGGAGAAGAACTTAGAGGGATTCCAACCATTATTGCAGAGCAGGTGCTGAAGGGGACATTTTGGGGTGAGAGGCAAACAGCGGTATCCAAAGAACCCCAAACCAGGTGTCAGAATTCTGAGCACAACTTGTGTAATCTTGGACTAGTGACTTAGGTGTCTCAGCTTCAGTTTATTCATCTATAAAATGGAAATACTACTCGTCCAACTGACTAAATAAGAATACTGTGAGGATCAAATAAGATGACGAGTATGAAGGACTTTGTCAACCCTAAGGCGCTGCACATTTCCACTGGGCATGGCTGTTAACTGTATTCAGTATTTCATGTGTTGTCCCACCAAGGGGCGATATTCCCCTGGTATCAAGGCCAAAGAGATGAAATCCTGTCTTGTTTCCTTTGAACTGGCACAAAGTAAGGAGCTACCAGAACTATACCGTTTTTCTTACTGATTGACAATCACATGAAGTGAGGAGCCGAAGCTGATGGTAAAGCTGTGTCTAACCAAGCAAGGAACAACCTCAGTTCCTCTGAGTCGCCCCCACTGATATTTCCCCATCTTTCTTCCTATTGTCAGAAAGCTGCTGGAACAGTCAGTAGGGAGAGCCTCTTTGCCCCCTCCCTGATCAGCCTCTTCCTGAGGTCCTGGGGCAATGCCTTTATGGTAGTATCAGCTCAAGGAGCTTCTAGAAAGACCTCACTTGCTGGCCTATTAAATAGATGGTGGATAACATAAATGAATGAATAAATAGGCAGAGTTGCCCAGTTAAGGTCTTGTCGGAATCCAATTTGAATATGATAACCATAGGGCCACCAAAAGCCATTTTTCATTAAATATAAGATCTTTAAATGCACATATGCACACATGCACCCAAGCCATTGCACATTCCTTTCTCCATTACTTCCTTAAAAACATAAATAAATGAAGAAATTAGACATATATGCATAGTAACTGCTAATTTACTCATTTATTTATTGCACTTTTGCAGCAGAAACCTCACAGCACAGACCAGAGCTTTGTCTGGACACCATGAGCACTGCTGTCTGAGATCTGGAGAGTCTCTCTCCGCATAAAGGGTCCGCTCCTGGTGGTCTGTGGCCCCCCACCCCTGATCCTAAGACTGCTGCAGATTCACGAGGGGAGGAAGCTGGGAACAGCTGGAGGGGACGAAAACTGAGGACCTGCTGACTGGTCTGGGAGACAACTTCCTGCCATCTGCCTCTCCTCCCCCACAATGGCAGTCCTGAAGAGGCAGAAAAAGCAAGCAAGTTTAATTATTCTGAGACATATCCTGGGACATTTCAGAGTCCCCTACAAAGGAACTGAAATGTTGCATGCTCTTTAACACTAAACGTCACTAATTAGAAATTGTTGTTGTTGTTCTGCCTGTAAGACATTTTGTGGATGATGTTCAGCCCAGTCAGCACTTTCATAGATGTGGGCACATCAGCGGTTAATTGTTCGAGGCAGAAACAACTTGGTGTTGCAAAATCGGTTTGCTTTGCTTTTGACACACACTGGTATGGGTTAAATACTTCAGGGTGAAACTAATACACGGAATAAGTCTTTAATTCAGTCATTCCCCCACCTGAAGCAAATCCCGTGGGTTTCATATGATGTGACTCAACCCCACTCAGCGATAACTAAACACATTAAGAAAAGGTAGCTCTGAAGTGGCTTGGACATCTGTTACTGGAGCACATAGGGTAACCTGATCAGTCAATTAATATCTCATCGTATCCTCTCCTCAGTTTCCTACTTAGCTGTGTTGCTTTGTCATCGCTTAGTCTGGAAAGAGAGGAGCCCAGTTTTTGATTGTTCTTTTTCCCTCCACGAATTCAGCAAATGGTCAAAAGACAAAAATCACGTCAGGCTATCAAAGGTACATTCCATACCTCTTTAGCTTCCTAGAGAGTTGCAGAGAGAGGCTGAGGTTCAAGTCTGTAGAAACACAGAGGAAGTCGTGAGTGTTGAGGTCACTTTCCATCCTCTAGTGAACTGGTTTCACTGTTCTGTTGTGGCCTTTGAAACGGACTTAGCAATGTCTCCCCTGTTTTCAGAGACACGGATATTTTACTAGAAAAGTCAAGCTGGTCTTCTTCAGAGGGAGTCAGCTATTGACTTTAAAGCCTTCTCTCACTCAACGCCTACCTGAAAATTAAGGTATGGACGATGCCTTTCATATTTTGGTCCATAGCTCTCTACATGTTTACCACTGAAAAATAAGACATTTGTGAAGAAGAGTTATAAGAAACAGAGGAGAAATTGTGATTGCATTTAATGGCGCGCACACACACACACAGAAAGACTGATAGCAGATGAGAAACAGACAGACACTTTAGTATTACCTTTCAGAGCTTGTTCAGACTGGGTTAGAGTACATGGTTCACTCTTAAGAACCCTCCCCACCTCCCACCAGCACCTCAGGTTCAGCTCAAATTCTGGACGATCACTAGTCCCTGCCACCATACAGCACAAAACTACAGCAATGATGCTTTGTTGAGGCAGAGAAGGAAAGGCTAGGTCTTCTTTCTCCAGGTGCTGCCGGCAAGTCCAACCCAGAATGAAAGCAGAAGTGCAAGAGAGGACTACCACTGCACAAACATGGGCTTTTTATAGCACCCTGCCCATCCGTAAACATCAACCAGGATTTTACAGTTGACCAAACAAAATGGCAAATCCCTCACTCTTAAAAGCTGTGGGGAAGCTAGAAAGGGAGACAATAGCAAAGTAGGTAGAGGAACATTCCTTTCCCTATAAAACATTCACCCTCTACCCACAAACATGTTCTATTTGAAAACCTATACACAGAAGCTTATGAAATAGAGGTGGCTTCTTTAGGAAAGCCTAAAACACATGTAATTCAGTCTTAGAAAGGTGATGAAATAAGGAATAATCATTTAAGTATAGGAGGATTTTTTACTTCTCAAAAAATATGATTCTATGGAAAGAAAACCTGACTTTTTGAGGTCCCACCTTTTCAAGTAGATACTTTTGTAACCCTAGATCCCCCAGCATAGACTACAAAGCTAAATATAAGAAATAATAAAAATGTTTTTGAGACTACAATGATAACAAATTTAACTGAATGTAAAGCCCAAAGAAAAAGGATCCAAAAGTAAAATGCATTTATGGAAATGGCATTAACTCAAGGAAAATAATCCAGGAAACTGAGACAGGAGGAGAGGTTCCCAGAAGCCAGCAGAGAAGAACCATAGCACTATAAAATCAGAACATGTGAGCAATTTCTCACTGAGTGCCTGGAGGAATAACCTTACAGACGGTGGTCATACCCTGAGGACCCACCAGCTCAGCGCACCTACCGATACATCTGAGTCGGTCCAGAACTTTTATAAGACCGCTGACCCAAACATGCGCTCAGTCATTCAGTCGTGTCCAGCTCTTTTGTGACCCCCATGGACTTTAGCCCGCCAGGCTCTTCTGTCCATGGGATTCTCCAGGCAAGAATACTGCAGTGAGTTGCCATGCCCTCCTCCAGGGGATCTTCCCGACCCGGGGATTGGACCTACATCTGCTGTGCCTCCTGCATTGCAAACATACAAGGGAAGTTAATAGGACATCTGACAGAGGGGGCCACTCCCCAAGGCCCTCAAGCCTGCTGAGTAGGGCCTGCCTGTGTTGGGTAATTTTCAAGTCCAGAAAGTGGGTGCACCCAACCAGCTGATGATTTATCACTATTCTAGTTCTTTCAGGTCACACAAGTATGGGACATACTCTGCAGTAAGGAACACCGACACTCTGACAGAGAGTCCTTTCTGCCATGAGGTAGAAAAATCAGATGTTATAAATCACGACTCTATCAAGAAGAAACTGATCCCTCACACTGGGATTCTACATCTAAACACACAGTCTTGGAAACAAAGGGAAAATTTTAACAGAAGTGTTACTAAACAGCTTTCTACATGGTTCTCTGAAACTGCTTGCCTTCTGCATTATCTATGTGAACCTTCTCACACTTCTGTTCTAAGTGATCACAAATATACAAGCTGGACAATCTGTATTGTGTAAGGGGAGATGTCTTTCTAAAACTTTGTCACTGAACTGCCCACATTAGTGGGGAAAGCTTCTTTGTAAACAGGGTGTTCATATGTCTTTACTCAAGACAACTTTTTCAATAGGGAACTGAAATCTGGGTAATAAGCTCACAAAATCTATACATACTTAACAAACATCTCAATGTCAGAATGTTGCCGATGTCTCTCTGGAGTGCGCCATTTGACCTTGTGGCATAAATCACCTCTGAATTTCATAGGAACATAACTGTTTTTCAGACTCTGTAGCAACAGTAGCTTGTCTAAGTCAACTTCATGACCACCATGAACCTCCTCCCAGCAGCGGGAAAACTTGCTCCAGCATTCTGGAAAGGAGAAATCTGGGTCTCTAGCAGGTTATCAGGCTTTTATACTCTTCATATATATTTCCTGTGTGGTGAAGGAAAGGATCAGTGACTTTAGGTAACCCTCCCCAGAGGAGAAGTGGTTACTCCCTAAGCAGATTATCAATATATTTGGCTAAAGCCATTTGAAACCTAGTTGTGTAAATCTGAGGTTTATGATGGTTTTGTTTGTTTTTAAGAATGCAGACAGCGCAGTGCAAATAAGAGAGGCAGAGGGAGAAAAACTATTCGTGCGCCCCACTAGTTCGTTCAGCCAATATGTCTTCAGTACCCTGGTGTTCACAGGACTACTTACACCAGCACATAGCAGAGGCTGGAGTACAAAGCAGAGCACATGGTCGGCGATGCATGAGTCACTACTCTGTCTGATCATTTGGAAAATTACTGCGCTCTGCTGCCAGAGCATACCAGCATTCCTGAACGAGGAGAAACGCTGAACCTTCCAAAGTCGAAGTGCTACAGCAGCCTGTTTCCGGGGACAGCTTCTGGCTTTGTTCGTAGGTTGCCTGGTTGGACCTGTAGGAAGAATCTGAACCGTGGACTAGAAACAGCACAAAGGAAATCTGGTTATTCTAGAAGCAGAGAGACATGGGAAACAACCTTGAGATATCACTGAGCTCCACACTTCCCAGCAAATCTATATTAATTAAAGATGAGAAAAACCTTATTATTGACTTTTCCTTAAACAATTCAGGAAGGATGTGTTGTATTCTTCAAAACTTCAGAAATAAACTCAACTATTAAATTTACTGTTAAATGCTTTCCCCTTCTTTCCTTTACCTAGATTCCTTTGAAGAAAAATTTATTAAAACCCAAGTCATTTATAGAATGAGATTCTCATACTCATTAAAAGACACTAAAAATGACTGAGCTCTAGTTTTACTAAGGGAACATTATTATCTATTCATTATTTTTCCAGCTTTGGAGATTAAAACCGTTTCTCTAATCCTGTAACATCCTCTTCCTTACAGATACACAGCCTGGACCTGCTTCAAGTTTCTTGTCTTTGCAGACTCTTCTTTTGAAATGAAAACTAATAACTTTCTATTTCAAATAAAACAAAGAAAGCAAACAATGAGAACTCTCAGCACTCGGATTTGGATCACAGGTCTTGAGTCAGCTAGTACAACCTTATTACACTTCAGACAAAAGCAAAAGACCTTTGAGATAAGATTCTAGAGTATGTTTGACAGGGGTAGCTGGGAGGGAGAGGGAGGGAAGCAATGATAAAATCCTTGAAATTCTCCAAAATTATAAATGCCATTAAGCTTTACTATAAAGTCCCTCAAATTAATGTGCTCCTAATATTAGCATTAAATGAGGCTGGTGTATTGAGTAGAACTATTTGCATAATGATGACAAAAATCAAAGTTTTAGGGAAGCAAAATTGACTCATTTGAAACTTAAATTCTAATTCCTGAGCAGTTTCTGACTAATGAACCTGAACAAGTCAGAACTGTCCTGGCCCTCTTCTTCAACAGTGGAAAACGGATTATGTAAAATGTTGGGGGAAATTTATAACATATACCTATGGTTTCTTAAACTTTCTAAGGGAAGGGTTCATATATCCTCCAGTAGTCCTAAGAGCTTAGTCTGAAGTTGCAGGCTGCGAGCACAAAGTTTTTTGGAAATTTCCCATTTTCTCTTTACCTTTTATATCTACTTCCTACTAGATTGTTGTTGTTTAGTTGCTAAGCTGTGTCTGACTCTTTTGTGACCCCATGGACTGTAGTCCGCCAGGCTTCTCTGTCCATGGGATTTCCCTTGCCAGTATTCCCAGCCAAGAATACTGGAGTGGGTTGCCATTTCCTTCTCCAGGGGATCTTCCCAACCCAGGGATCGAACCCACTGTCTCCTGTGTTTCCTGCATTGGCAGGCAGATTCTTTACCACTATGCCACCTGGGAAGAGCATTTCCAATTATATGCTGTAAAATATTCATCTCTCTTTAAGGGTCTGGAGGCAAAAGCTTGTCAAGGGCCTATCAGCAGTACTGCCCCATAAGCACATTTGGGGACCAGCCTCCTTCCATCTTGTTGCTCTCTATCCCTTAAGGCATCATCCTTATCTTCTCAGTTAAAACCATGTGTGTGATAGTCACTCAGTCATGTCCAACTCTTTGTGACCCTATGGACTGTAGCCTGTCAGGCCTTTTGGTCCATGGAATTCTCCAGGCAAGAATACTGGAGTGTGTTGCCACTCCCTTCTCCCATCAAATCTATGTTTTAGAAAGGGCAAAGAGAAGTGAAGATGAATACAATTTCCACTCACTTTTCATTGGTGTGACCTAGTCACATGGCTGCAGGAGATATGGAGCGTGAAAAAACACAGAGTCTAACTGGATGGCCAAGTGGCTGGCAAAAATCAAAAGTGATGCTACAGAAATACATATCATATCTGTCTTACGAATTTATGCACCTACCAACTGCAATATTCCTCTAGGGATGCCTTAAAGATGTGTGGTATATAAGAAATGGGTCTGTAGCTGTTTCATGTAAAGAGCCAGGTAACAAATATTATGGGCTTCCCAGGTGGTTCAGTTGTAAAGAATCCACCTGCCAAGCAGGAGACGTGGGTTCGATCCCTGGGTCGGGAAGATTCTTTGGACAAGGAAATGGCAACCGACTCCAGTATTCTTGCCTGGGAAACTCCATGGGCAGAGGAGCCTGGTAGGCTGTAGTTTATGGGGTCGCAAAAAGAGTCAGACACAACTTATCAGCTAAACAACAAGTAAATATTATAGGCTTCCTGGGTACATGCTCTCTGCTGCAACTACTTAACTCTACTGTTGTACTGCAGAAGCAGTCATGGACTGTATGACTATATGTAAGTGAAAGAACATGACTAGATGTAGTCATCTGTTACAACATAACCAATTACTATAACATTAGAAGTTTACATCTACATGCATTTATTATCTCACAATTACCATGGATCCGGACCAGAGTCAGGGTCCTTCATCTGGGCTCTCACAAGGCTGCAATCACAGTCAACTGGAGTATGCTCTCACCTGGAGGCTTGACTGGGAAAGAATCTACTCCCGACCCGCTCCAGCTGTTAGAGGATTTATTTCCTTGTGGCTGTAAGACTGAGGACTTAGGGCCTCAGCTTCCTGGTGGCTGCTGGCTGTCCTCAGCACCTAGAGGTCACCTGTAGCTCCTAGCCGTGCAGTTCTGTCCAGAGCCCCTCTTACAATATGGCAGCCGGCTTCTTCAAAGTCAGGAAGGGAGAAAGTCTCTAAATGAGCTTGGTATCATGACAAACTTTTATGTAACATAACAGTCACAGGAGTGACATCCCATTACCTTTGTCATATTTTATCGGCTAGAAGCAAGTTAACAGGTGCTGCCCACACTCAAGGGGACAGGATCAGACCTAGGTATAAATATCAAAAGACAGGGATGACTGAGAGTTTGTCCACCAGAGCTGTGTTCCAATAAAACTTTATAAAAACAAGTGGTGGGCTGGATTAGGCCCACAAGGCATAGTTTACAGACACCTGGTATAATAAATAAGGTGTAGAAGTCATTGTTTAGGGTAAGAAGAGGTAAGAATTCATTGAACAGAGTTAGAGAGGAAGAATCCTCAGAGCTAGGAGAGCTATGTAGAAAGATGGTACTATCCCATAACACACCTATTACCTTGTTAATAAAAAAAATTAAGAATGGGACAGATGGGCATTATGCTTAAATCTAGTTATCATAAAAGAGAGTTGTTATTAGAACACTAATTAAATTCAGAAGGGGTTTCATAGTAAGCTTTCTCCAGGTTTACTTTAATTCACACTTTACATGGAATAATTTCAACAGAAAGCCTAGTCATTTTCTTAGTGATTATGAAAGTGACAGCTAACACTTATGTGATTATTGTAAATCAGGAATTATGCTAAATGTTTAATTTGAAATATCTCATTTAATCTTCATAATAATTCCGTGTAATTTAGATTATTATTTTTCCCATCACAAAGATTAGGAACCTGAGCTTAGGCAAATTAAGTAACACAAAAGGCAATAAAACTAGTATATGACTCTTAGTCTGTCCTGAGGTTCTAAATACTTAAATTTTACTTGAAGTTTAATGTGAAGTCTTTGAAGGTTTAATGCAGGGAGGTAGTGCAAGTTAACATGGTTAATGTCTGTAGTGAAACAGATGGAGCCAGACAGTCATACAAAGTGAAATGAGTCAGAAAGAGAAATATATATACCATATATTAATGCATGTATATGGAATCTAGAAAAATGGCACAGATGAACCTATTTGCAGAGCAGGACTAGAGACACAGACATAGAGAACAGACATGTGGACACAAGGGGGAAGCGGAGAGTGAACCGAACTGACAGAGTTGCACTGAGATATATACCGCACAATACGCAGCGTATGTGTACAATACGAACCTTTGGGAAGTAATTTATCAGTATGCAAAAATGGCCTTAAAATAAATATAAATTAAAAAAACAAACACAAAGAGGGATGTGTGTGCTTACATTTACATGAGACATCTGAAATGATAAAAACCAAATGTTTCCAATGAGTTAGGTGGGTACTCCTGGGGTGAGAACTTTTTTTTACACATTTAAAAAAAATAGGCAATTTTATATTTACAATAAAATCCCATTAAAAGTAAAAATAAAAAGTAAATCTTCATACTTTTGGCATAATAATCCCACTTCTAGGAATCTGTATTAACAATAAAATAATGAAAAAATGTGGTCTACGGTTTATTTATAATGATCTTCACAGTGAGTTCTTTAGTATTTTTTAAAATTGAAAATCATCTAAATGACCAACACTGATAGATTGGATAATTAAATAAGAATTATCCATTCAAATGAAGGTCTACCTAATGATAGTAGAGAAAGGTATGAGAATAGGAAAAAAAAAATAACCTTCAATAAAATCTACTAACATGTCATTAATGGCCCTTTCTGAAAAATGAGAGTATATAACTTCAGGTTACTCCTTTATGATTTTTTGGTGTTTCCCAATTTAAAAAATCAGATTTTCTAATCAAAGAATTGCAAATATTATTTGCAATACTTCTTTCTAACAAGTAATTATATTTTTATTCAATCCTCATGACAAGCATTCACATAAAACATGTTTATCTGCTAAGAAAGAAGGTTTCAGTTTCCACTTATCACTCCACCCACCTTATTTCTGTGAAAAAATAACACACAATAATCTTTGGGAATGATACCTTCTTTTCTACTTGTGTATCATAACAATGGTAGTGGCTTAAGAAGTAAAATTATCTGCAATTAAATATGCTTCAAGAATAATTATGCTCTTAGCTGGAATTAGCCGAAGGCAATGGCAACCCACTCCAGTACTCTTGCCTGGAAAATCCCATGGACAGAGGAGCCTGGTAGGCTGCAGTCCATGGGGTTGCTAAGAGTCAGATATGACTAAGAGACTTCACTTTCACTTTTCATTTTCATGCATTGGAGGAGGAAATGGCAACCCACTCCAGTGTTCTTGCCTTGAGAATCCCAGGGACGGGGGAGCCTGGTGGGCTGCCGTCTATGGGGTTGCACAGAGTCGGACACGACTGAAGCGACTTAGCAGCAGCAGCAGCAGCAGCTAGAATTAGACCTCCAATTACCCATCCTTCCTTCAATGCCTTTGGTCACACTTTCCTGAACTAAACTAATGGAGAGAAAACTATTTACCACTATGTTAAGCTACAATAGGAAATTTCATTATGAAATGTCACATTTCACTTAGATACCTACACTGGGAATTAAGTTGGCATCATACCAGTAAAAATGTCTACATATGGTCACTGTCAGGAAGGCCTAACAAATTCAGCTTGAAATGATGGATGTCTGTTTGTACATAAGAAGTCTGAAAGTATATTTACCAAAATGTTTATAGCAGTCAGGTACATTCCTCTGGGGACCAGCAGAACAGTGCATAAAAATATAAGATAGGTCCTGCAAGCTATATACAGAAACAAATCCTATTACATTATAAAAGTGTCTTCTAGATATGCTATAGATGGAAGTTTGAGTTTAACAACTTTTCAAATCAATCAACTATGGATAGCCACTATAATATTTACATTCTGAAATAATTCAAACACCTAATCCTTCTAAGCAACAACATACAAACACACATATAAATAAATAAGGGCATAAATTCCATATACTGAACATTTATTTGGGAGACGTTTAACATTTGTATTACTCAGACACCTCATATAAGGACCGTGATTTGAATCCAATGGCTCTGTTTAACCACAGGATATTTCTGAAATTAAATTCTTTCATGTGAAGTCATATTTGAATCTCTCTGCTGTCCTCACTTTCTCTCATTTTCTCCTTCTCTCCTGTTTTCCTTCTTTCCTCCCTCCCTTGCTGTCTGTCTGTCTCCCTAGAAAAAATACAGTACAGACTTTTCATTCATAAAAACTTCAAGTGATTATTTTCTGCAGGCAACTATACTCATAAGTATATATAGCCATAGCATAAAATACTGTGCACTTTAGTTCAACTAATTCTAAGACATTAAAATCTCATTGATTGAAATTAATTAACATATTTACAGAAAGAGAATATAAAAATGTTTTTAAAATTTAAGGATATTCATTTAGCACTCATTACAATTATTTTTACTCATGATCTGAATCTGTCTCCCATGCTATGAAATGAATTACTATTAATTTGCAGTACAAAGAAAAGCACACAAAAATGTAAACTGTTATTAAATCATTAAACTCAGAGAAAAAAATTAAAGCACGCAGAGATGCTCATTAGAGTTGACTCATAAACTAGTACTAGCTTTCTTTAAAATTTCAAAATATACTCATTATATTAAAGGAAAAAAAGGCCATAATGTATTTAATTGAATGTGGCTACTGTCTTATGTTTATTAATGTAATTAATGACATTCTGTGTTCTAAGGTACACATTATATTGTATCCACCGATCCTCCTTAATACACCAAAGTATCATCAAGTATGTAAAAAATAAACAGGTCAGGCAATAAAGCAAAAATAAGCAGTAAAAACCACATGATAGCCACTTTTGTTTCCTTTAAAACAACGTTCTTAAACAGCTGCTTGCTTTTGGCACACAGAACTAGAGAATGTATATTAGAACATCGGTACTCAGAACAATGATCTTCCTCAGCTGTTATTTGTCTAAGAAGCAATAAGCCATATAATTTACAAGGAGAAAGCGACTGAATCCTTCAGAAAACACAACCTGGCAGTTAATCTTCAAAGCAAAATAAGGAGGTGGCAGAAGCGTGATAGAGAAACCAGTCTTCAAGAACATCATGTAAGGGAGTCCAGCTGTGCTTGTATGGTCTCTAGCTGTTTACAGAGACAAAAAAAGAGAGAGAGAGTTGGTGAAGGGAGAGAAATCCATATGAAGTGTTGTTTAGAAACATGCAAACGAAGAAAAAGAATGCAACTGGTAGCTCTGCATTTTAAATCCACTCACAGAGCAATAAATATACCACTTAGAAAATTTTTCTTTTTATGTGAAGCTATTAGAATTCCAGCTTGCTGTTTTCAAATTTGTAAAGAAGGATTTCTAAATACTATTGTTTAAAACGCACCTAGCTGTTTTATTTTAAATGATCACTACATAAGATTTGTAAGGGGTGGGGGGAGGGTGGTAGAGGGAACAGTGCATTTTCCTGGGTTACAAAAATCAGCATTTAAAAAGAAACATGAAATATCCTCAAAGATAAATCTTCACAGGCTTGGTATGTTCCTTTTCCCTTGGGCCAAGAAATTAAAATATTTAACATTATCTAAGGGCCAGTGTGGCTAGATAATACACAGTTTATTACTTGATGCTTTACATTAAAACAACAATCCTATTGCTTTAATTAAAACCATATCCATTTTCTTTCTGATTTAGTCTGTCAGATCCTCTTCATCTCAGCAATGCTTCCTACTGTGAAACATAAGGTATTCACAAGGGAAGTTTAAGGAACTCAGCTCCATAATAGGGCATTTAAAAATAAGAATTCATGAAATGGACGAAACATTGTGAAAAACCCCCATATAGGAGATTATTGAAAAAAATACATACCTTGTTATAGAAATCAAACAATTCCTTGTGACTGAATTCCACAAGAACTTTCTGCAGGCTCTATAAAGAAAAGAAAGGAAGGGAGAAAGAAAGAAAAAAAATTAGTTTTGTACAGTTTACACTGCATTTCTGTTCTCTCCAGCTAGCCTCAGAATATGCCATATTATTCTGAGTGGTTTAAAAAAGAATAAAAAAAAAAAAAAAAAACTTACCTGGTCTACTCAACCCCACTGTTCCAAGGACTCAAAAAATACATTTAATAACACTCCAGTGCAACAAAAGGTTTCAACTCTACAGGGGTATCTATCTGTTCTTTAAGTTGATTCCACAAAGGTTAACAAAATACAGGCCAACAAGGGAACACTTTCATTATCTATTTTTTTCAAGACAGAGATAATACATGAGATTATATTTCATCTTTCTCAGCAGTCCATTTGAAATCTGGTAAATACCATTACACAAAGACACTGGCGGCAGCATATCTGATTGAACTCATCCAGCCATTAATGCCGCACACCAGCACAGCTGCTGCCTCCAAGCATTAACTAACTGTTATGATCTTAACCTGCTGAGATGGTTACCTTCTAAAATGCACAGACTCAGCAAAAGTTAACAATTAACATAACAGCTTCAAAGCTGGGACTTAAACATGCTTGTTCCTTTCCCCTCATATGCAATAGAGAACTCTTTAAGGATGCTACAGATACTGAGTGATATTATGTATGTACACAGGATGGTGGAGTAGAGTGCAACATTTAACCCAACCCACCTCAATCTGCCTGGGGTTGATTTTGTAAACTGAGGAAACAAACTAGTTTCTGAAAAGTATTCCAACATGTTTATTTTACTCAGGGTACCTTTGGGAAGTGAAAATTAACAAGGAGAGAACATCAGGAATGTGTTACCTGCTCCGACCACACTGTCACGCTCATGTGATGTAACAGGCACCATGAACTGAAGAAGTGGAAAACTTGCCGACAAACATTGATTCACGTGCTTAACTGTCTACAGTCATGGCCAACATTATATTAACTCCAAGTTTCTAGGTTCACTGCTTTTTGGTTTTACTTGTTTTAATGATTTCCATTTCTATTTAGAAAGCCAACATTTTTCAAACCAGGTCTTCTCTAGCTAACTTCAGGAGAGTCAACGGGGCTCTGCTCAGAACGGCACTTCCCTTTAGATGTAGCCCAAGCACACAGGCTCAAATTCCTTTCTTAGGTTTCTCTTACACACTCACATAAGTACTTAAGTTTTAAAATGAATGAAGAAGCATACTGGCTTTAAAGCTGTATCCTTTACAAATGATTTTTTAAAAACTATGAATTTTTCAATCATATTAGAAAAATCAGTTGATTAATTGGCACATAACATGAAACCTCCAAAGGCTGAATCAGCATTATCCAGTGATGCCATATTTCCACCGGCAGTTAAAGAGATGATAAGCCTAGGTTTAGGTGAGGGTGGGATGTTCTGAGAGAATAGCACTGAAACAAGTATACTATCAAGGATGAAACAGATCACCAGCCCAGGCTGGATGCATGAGACAAGTGCTCAGGGCTGGTGCACTGGGAAGACCCAGAGGGATGGGATGGAGAGGGAGGCGGGAGGGGGGATCGGGAAGGGGAACACACGTAAATCCATGGCTGATTCATGTCAATGTATGGCAAAAAGTACTACAATACTGTAAAGTAATTAGCCTCCAACTAATAAAAATAAATGGGAAAAAATAAAAATAAAATAAAATTTTAAAAGCCTAGGTTTACCCTAGGGAAAAGTTCATTTCTTTACCCCCACAGCCAAACGTTAGGAGAGAATGAAGACTGAATCAGCGTGCCAACAACTGAAATGCTGTAACTTAGAGGTAGCAGCCAAGCTAGGCTCTTGTTTCCTCTATTTTGCTTTGTCATCTTTCAAGGTAGTATTTTCTAGTTATTTTACACTTAGGAAAGGAAGGTAACTTAAAAAAAATACTTCTTAAAATAACAATAGTTAAAACAATGTGTGTTTGTGCGCGCATGATTGTCTGTATATATAGAGATGTTTCTTTTTATACACATACATACATCCATAACAGTAGACTCTAGATACCCTTGGGAGACTGGATCCAGGACTTGCTGTGTATACCAAATTTTGTGGATGAAGTCCCATGACTGCCCCTCCAGATCTGTGGCTCCCAATCTTAGATTCAAACAACTGCAGATGATGTAGTGCCATAGCAATTATTGAAAAAAATCCACATGTAACTGGATTACATGTGGATTTTTTTCATTTGCACAGTTCAAACCTGTATTGTTCAAAGGTCAACTAAATTGAGCATCTTGCCTTACTGAAATAGCCCCAAGAAGGAAAAGAACTGATACTTTGATATAAAACTCCCTGTGTTTGGCGTAATAACTGGTAGCTATTACCGTGATCATTTCCCATTCGACACACAATGACTTAGAGAAGACCACGAGAATATGAAAAAGTGAGGGAATGATTTTGTTTCATGTCTATGTGTAGGGAGCATTATCCTAGATTTTGAGAATCTGTGTTTACCAAAGGGGTAGCCAGGGGCAGTGGTTAAAAGTTTTAGGGAAATAAGGATGGAGATGAGGTGTGTAGGGTAAAAAGGAAAGGGGGGTGGGGCTGGCCAGGGTCCATTTCCCACTATGTCATGTTTTACCTAACATGGAACCCCACAGAGTCCAAGAATATTAAATGCAGATCTGACCTTTCAGGACATTATGGAAGCGCTTCACTGAGAAAAGGCATAGACCAAGCTGTTTCATTTAACAGCTCGGGAGCTTTGTCTACGACTTTAAGTTTAGAATGAATGATGGCCTCCCTTTTTACTCTTCCTTCAGGTCCCACAACTATTATGCGTACACCTGATCAAAATCTTTCCTGGGATTATATCATTTTTAAGAAGAAAACACACACTTGAGCTTTCCTTGAGAAAATAACCAGAAAGTCACAAATTTGCTTATCAAATGAGAATCAACTCTTTAATTTCATTGTTTACTCTTCAGAAAATGTACAGAAGGTTCAAGTCACTATGTTGTACACCCAAAACTGATACTATGTTATGTAAATTATATCTCAATTTTAAAAAAAAAAGTCACATGGGTGGTAGCATTTGGCTGGAGAGAAGAAGCAAATCATCAAGAGACCCTTAGAGACCAAATTTGATTTAGCCATTGTGAATGATCTGAAAGCCTGGCCAGTGATGGAATGCAAGGACTGGGGGTGAGGGGCAAATAATTAGGAACAGCCTTTTTCTTGGGAGGTTTCCTGGCAGTTCCCCTAGCTGAAAGGCTACTTACTCATGGGCAGTCTGGACTGACAGGCTTGATCTGATTTAAGGGAAAAAAAAGAGCGACAAGAAGACTTGAATAGGCACTTGCCAGAAGAGGATATCCAAACAGAGAAAAACATGAAAATATATGTTGAAAGGGATAAAATTATGTATAACTATCTTGCAAATTTGTCTCTGGAATTATTTACTAAAGCTCAATAGAAATATATACATTTGGGCACCATGAGATAGATGCAAGAATAGTGATAGCATTATGATTCAAAAGAACCAAAACTGGAAGTAGTAAAAATCTGTTTCAACAGAAGAATATATAAGTAAATTGTAGAAAAGGAATACAATGGAATGTTATTCAGACAGGACAACAAACTGCAGCCAAATACAGTATCAGGCATGACTCTGTCAAAACAATGCTGAACGTTAGGAGTGGGCACAGAAGAACATGTGTGACTAATTTCATGCATAAGAAGATTCTAAAAAAACAACAGAAAAGGTTTGAGAGACCCTTCGGTGGTAAACTGTAATGAAGCAACAAAAATATTATTGAAGTATCACAACACTGATCACCTCTGGGTGACTTGAAAGAGGAGGCAGTAACTGGGAGAAAGCATAGGAGAGGCTTCTCATTTCTTCTGATTATTATTATTATAAATTAGGCAATAATTATTTCTTGATCTTGGTGTTGGATATAAGGGTGTCTCCTTTTTTTGACAAATTACTATGCTATTTTTCTGCATGTGTGCTATATTTTACCAATTAAAAAAAAAGATGGCACTGTTATGTGTTAAATTCATGCATTTTTATTTAATAAGATTTTATTAAAGGCATAAAAAGCCTGTTCTAGGTACTACATAAATAGCAAGGAGCAATAGAAATCAAAATCCCTCACATTCTAGTTGAAGAAAGCAGACAATAAACAAGAAATGTAATAAAAACAATAACAACAACAATAATAAAACTATCACCATAATTCACAACATACATATAGAAATGTTTGTTGCTGGTAAGTGCTAGGAAGAAAAAGCAAGAAGTAATGTGTGTTTGGGGGTAGGCAGGTGGAGATTCAAGGTTAGGTGGTCAAAAAGTGTCTCAGAGGGATAACATTGAAGATTTAAGAGAAGATTCTATCCCATGGAATAGGAGAAAATATTCATGAGTCATTATCTAATATGAATATGATACCCAGAATATATAAAGAAATCCTATAATTCAACAATAAAAAGATAAAACCCCTGGGGGTGGGTCCTAATCCAACATGACTCCTGTCCTTATAAGAAGAGATGAGGAAAAAAAAAAAAAAAAAAGAAGAGATGAGGATACAGACACAGAAAGAATGACTCTATGAAGACGATGGAGGAAGCTGGCCGTCCATAAGCCAAAGAGTGAGGCCTTAGAAAAATTAATCTTGAGGACACTTTGATCTCAAAATTCTAGCCTCCAGAACTGTGGGAAAATAAACTGTTATTATAAGCCACCCAGTCTATGGTACTGTTATGGCAGCCCTAGCAAACTAATACAGGCCCCATCATCTCTTCTGGAATGGAAAGAAGAGAAGATCTTTAGTCTAAGAGCAATGGAAAGTCATTGGAGAATTTTAAGAATGATGTAACTGTATTTACATATTAGCAACTCACTTCAGTTTTTATTTGTAAATGGATTAGAGCTGGACAAACTAGATGTGGAGAATCAGTTAGGAGGTTATACTGCATTCTTCTAGGCAAAGATATTTCTTGGAGCCCCCTTTTTTTTGGGGGGGGTGAGCAAGAATACTGGAGTGGGTTGCCATTCCCTTCTCCAGGAGATCTTCCCGACCCAGGGATCAAACCTGGGTCTCCCACACTGTAGGCAGACGCTTTACTGTCTGAGCCGCCAGGGAAGTCAGTGGCAACCCACTCCAGTATTCTTGCCTGGAGAATCCCAGGGACAGAGGAGCCTAGTGGGCTGCCGTCTATGGGGTCGCACAGAGTTGGACACAACTGAAGCGACTTAGCAGCAGCAGCAGCAGCAGCAGGCAAAGATAGTGACAGCAGCAGTGATAGAGAAAAGTGAAAAAAAAAATTTAAAATGGTTTGGAGGTAGAAGAGATAGCGTTCAGTAACAGATCTGGGTTGGGGAAGGAGGTGAAGGAATAGGAAGAGTCAGAATGACTCCCAGGTTTCCAGCAAGAGAAACTGATGGATGCAACTGAGATAGGAAACTACAGAGGAGAAGATTTGAAGGAAGCAAGACTCAAAAGTGCAGTTTCAGATACAGTTAGTTTGATATGTCTGTGATATTTCCCCAAAAATATGTGAAATAAGCCTGGGAAGCCAGAAAAAGAAATTAGCTAAGAGATACACACTTGGGAGTTACTGATATATCGCTATTTAAAACTGAATAAGACTGCCCAGGAGAAGAAAGCAGTATGAACAGGGAGGGCAGCCTGGGGCTGACCCCTTCGGAACACCGATATTTAGGGTAGTAGGTGTTCCATAAATGATGATTATCACCAGGATCATAAATGTTTTTTGCATGGCACGTGAAACTGGAAGTATTTATTACATGAATCCAAATAATTTAGTAAGTTGGCACACAGGCAATAAAACTGGGTGGCCTGCCTTCAATGTTCCAGTAAGACTCATTAAAGTCACTAATATTGTTAACTAAATATGTACAGACTAGAAGATTAACTCTCTTTCTTCTGCTTTATATATATAAGAATGTAACCAAGAGCCCATTTAGGAAATGCATGACTTATGTTGTCTAAGCTGATCTCATACACTAACACCAAACAGACTTTCCACACCCTATCTGAAAACACTGCAAAGTGAAAATGAAGGTGCAAAGACTGACATTCTGCCCATTTCTGAAAAGAGAAGGAAAATGTATTTGTTCACCTATTTCCTTTATTTTTGACTTGTACTCCTGTCTATGAGTACCTAGATAATGTTGCATATACCCATTAGCAAAATTCCCATGAAAATAAAATTTATTAAGGTCTTCAGAGAGGTCTCACTTGATGAAAGCTGACAGTAAAAATATCATTTGCTTTCCCATTAGTTAGAAATTAGGAACATACACATATTTTTCAAGATAGAAACTAGTCTCATCACAAATTATCTAACAGAATAACCTGTAAATAATATAGACATGAACTAGATAAGAATTAAACCAAATTTACATTGCTTAGCTTTTAAAATTAAGTAGGACATCAGAATTAGAAACCATACAATTATATTTATACCTAGAAAATCAGGAGTAGAGGATTCCGGTAAAAGAAATACTACTAGTCTCTTGTCTTAGTTAAATCTAAAAATAATTTGCTAGGTACTTAAAAGAAATTTTCTCCTTTTCAGTTACAGAAATGGACAGATATAAATTTAAATAATATTTCAAATTCCACTGAGTGGTTTATAAAGCAAAAATCATTAGACACCACTTTTTAAATAAATATATCTATAAATTATATTCTCTATAACTATATACAGTTACAGATCACTGTAAAAATATTCCAGTGTCTCATTATTTGCTGACTATCTACACTATTACTGAATAGTCAGTGCATTCTACTCATATATATGAGCATTAACCATTTCTACCACCCATAATATTCAGTAATTCAATAAAATATTTAAACAGTACTGATGCAGAAATGGATAAGTCATAGGAAGGAGTACACTCCTAGAAAAGAGTACACTTTCTAGGAGTACACTCCTAGAAAAGAAAGATCCTTTTCTAGGTAGGCAGGTTGTCCTTTACAACTAAGCTTCCAACTATAAGAATGTACGTAGAATAGTGAGAAAGAAGGGATTCTCTATCCATTATCAGATCAATGGAATTAATCCTGGCAACAAAAGGGGTAATAGATGTTACAATTAGCTTGATTCAGAGGATGCCAGCTTGAAAAGGTGCAAGTAAAACATTCTAGGTAGAGGGGAAGAGCAAATTTCCATTTTTCTGTAAGGTGGCTGAACTACACAATTGCCCAAGGTTCTTATCAATTCTATGACTTAAGGATCCTGACAGGCAACTTCTATAAACAAAGTAAACCGGGGAACTGAGGTAGAGGACAACAAAATGTCAGTAATAAAAAGCTTTAACAGTAACCTAACTCAACCATCTTATTTAATAGATGAGAAAACTAGTCTCACAAAGTTGAAGTAACTCATGTAAAGTATACAGCACTGGAACTAGTCATTGTTCTTTCCACTACATTATTATGGTAACAAGATAAAATAGCACTTTTACCTGCATATCAAGCTAACTTACAGAAAAACATTTCTCCCCATGAATTTGCACAATTATTTCCCTTCTCTAATTCATTATATACAGAAATATATAAATGCTCTACTGAGGGTAAATAAATAGTTCAATAAACATGGCTGATAAGGTGCCAAGTAAGAGATGTAAAATGTGAGGTTAAGATCTTAAATTTCTCAAAAATTTCCAGAAAAAAAATAAGCAACTCTTTGTCTCTGCTACATTGTTTTTTTTTTTTAAAAATCTATTGTGAAAATTTCACAAAGTTAACATAATTGCCATGTTTAAAATTCTAATTCCAAACACACAAGCAAACAATGTTAGCCCAAAACATACAAACAATGCTAGCCCAACAAGTATAATACATCATACAGAGAAACACAGCAAGAAAAATTACTACTTTCACCTGCGTATGGAGCTGATTTCTGTTGTTCCCTCAAGCCCTGTGATTCCAAAGTCTCTTCATTAAAATACTGCCCAGCCTAGCAGGATTCAAAATCTCACAGGCATTGGCCCCACTGTTTGAGGAGGGCAGTGGGCAAACTGAAACCCCTGAGCTTGTATCAAAGTTTGATAGAACTTATAAAAGGACAACTGCATCAAACACATGGAACCCAAGCCACGAACAGCATTTCCCTAGGGTCAAACCAACTAAATTATAACTTGTCTTCTTCCAATCTTTGCAACGTAAAGTTTGACAAAAGGCTTATCTGTTTAGGAATAATGGCAATATATAAACAGTGAAAGCAAATTTCAAGATCGTGAGCATGGCATTCAAGACTTCCACGACCTGACCCATGACCCCACCTCGGTCCTCATCTCCTCCTCCTCATGAGCTGCATGCACCAGCAGTAGCTGTAGCATTCTGCATGCTTCAGGTCTTTGACCATGTTGTTCCCTGTCTTCTCCCAGTAATGCTCCCAATTACTCTTGGGTATGCATGGACATACATACATGGACAGATACCAGCTATTTCATTTGGCTAGATTCTTAAATACTCAGCTCAGTAGACATTGCAGCACCCTGTGCATATTTGTATCTTTCCCTTTCCCTATTTTAAAGGGTATCCCAGGAGGCTCAGTAGTAAAGAACCTACCTGCCAAGGCAGGAGATGTGGGTTTGATCTCTAGGTTGTGAAGATCCCCTGGAGAAGGGAATGGCAACCCACTCCAGCAATCTTGCCTGGGAAATCCCATGGTCAGAGGAATCTGATGGGCTACAGTCCGTGGGGTCGCAAAAGAGTTGGATACAACTTAGCAACTAAAACAATTTTTTTTAACTCTTTTGTTTTGAAGTACAGTCAATTAACAATGTTGCGACAGTTTCCGGTGGACAGCAAAGGGACTCAGCCCTACATATATATGTATCTGTTACTGCTGTTTGGTCGCTAAGTCATGTCCAACTCTTTTGCGACTCCATGGGCTGTAGCACACCAGGCTCCTCTGTGCATGGATATCCTAGGTGAGAAAACTAGAGTGGGCTGCCATTTCCTTCTCCAGGGGATCTGCCCAACCCAGGGACTGAACTCATGTCTTATGCTTGGCAGGCTTTAGCTCTTTACCACTGAGCTACCTGGGAAGCCCACACATGTATCTGTTCTCCCACAAACTCCCCTCCCATTGTATGGAATTACTTACATTCATATTGGGTTGGCCAAAAAGTTTGCTCAGATTTTTCTGCTATCTTACAGGAAAACCTTTAAGAACTTTTGGGCCAATCAAATACCGTTGATTGTAGGCTGTTCAAGAGAGGGGTTTGCCTTTATTTGCATCTAACAGCTTACTACAGTGCTTGGTCACAGTATTTAAAAACTTAATAGATGTTTATTAAGCTTAATTTTAAGAAGGGGAGGTTGCTAAACTTAAATGTGTTCCCTTCCACCCACTGGGAGTGGGAAATAATATAAATGGAGAGTATCAGAATACACGGATTTTGTCTAACTGACGACAGTGTTTTCAAAGTATTCTACAGAGTTTGCCCCCTATGCTAACAGTAATTTTATAGGTCTTATAACTCTCCCATGCTCAGTAAATATGTGGACCAGGTACTACAATAATTAAATTCTATGTACTGATTCTCTAGTTAGCTTGAAAAATGGCCTCTCATACTAGAAGGCCTCTTCCTCAAACAAGTGAAAGCAGAAGATATGAGGCTTTGTAAATACACACTCAGCTAAAAACACAGTAGTTGTGGCTCTCAACATAACAATAAACTATTTTTGGCCAGAAACTTTTATTCAATATAAAAATCATGTAAAATACATATGAAATATTGTCACTAAATGTTTAATCAGGGATATATACTGCAGCTTTTAGAACATTTACTCTCTTCATTCTGGTTAAAATATTACTTTATTCTTGTGTAGACAAAACAATATGCTTGGCAATCATATCATCACCATATTTTCTCTCCTCTTAAAAATTAACAATGTGCTATGCCTGAGCAAATCACAAACTTGGAACCAATCAAGATGTGGCTCCTATAGTATTCATTAAATATAATTTATTATGTGTATGTTGACATGTCACTATGATTTTCAGCTTTGGTATTGAAATATTTAGCTATGGTTGCTGAATATAATTGGCAAGATAAGAGGTTTTGAATGATTACATGAAGCTTCTTAAATATAGTAAGAAATTATGTTAAGAAGAGCACTGATAACAAAAAATGGAGCTTTTTTCCTGTAATAAATATTATAGGTGATGTTATCTTTTTCTGAAAATTATACTTTATTCTCATTATAAGTACTTATCTGATTACTGAAAGCATTATCACTACAGATTCAGGAGTAGCTACATTACTTAATTTCTTAAAACATATGTTAGCATCCTAGCTGAGGGATTCCGGGTAAACTACAGACACCAAGTGGAAATCATGTTATGTTTTCAATGTGTAGTTTTAAAGACTATGAGCTTAGTATCCAAGTCTGGGTTTCTCTTTTGTTCACAAAGTCACTTTACCATACCGAGAGTAAATTCACAGAAATTGGGATGGTGTGTGTGTACTTTCAGCAGCTACTGCACACTTTGCATCCTAAATTAAGCAACCCAATGTAATTCACAGTGCTAAAAAAAAAAAGCAATTAAAAACATACGTTGGTTTAATTTTTTTTCCATCTCATACTGTCAGGTCAGTTGTCAAGGTTTTAAATGTACCTACATGAGCATTAATTTCACAATTTGGTTACATTTACAGTTCTTATCAGCTAATTGGAAGCTCTGTGTCTACATAATAAAAAGTGTAAGTTCAACAATTGTTTCATGTTATGAAGGGCATTGGATTCATCAAGTAAGAGGCATCTGAAAACCTATTGTTAACCTGCAGCATAATAATAGGAAACCCCCTATTTCACCCTCAACACATGTGGGCCCAAAACCCTAAAGACAGGCAGGCACAGTAACCAATTTGATTATGAGGTTAATTTAAGGTAATAACCATCTAGAAGAAATTGTTAACTTGTAATCATGTTGATCCATTACAAGTTTTTAACTTGTAATGCTGACAGATGAAGACTGAGCTGATTTTTTCTCATCCACATTAGTTCCCTGCTAACCTAATTACCTGATTATAATTTGCAAATTCCTCTTGGAATCATCAAATGAACTAATAATGCATATTCTAAAAAAGAAATGGTTCTAACAGGCTGGTATTTTTCTATAATCCTGAGTATATCTGGAGTTCATAAATAAGATTTTCATTTTACATTTAAAATGTAGTGTCTGGGGATTATTACTATGAATTCAAAATAGATAGCACTGGGAGATTGTTCAGTCTGTACTATGGTACTTGAGTAAAGGGTAGAATGTGAGCTTAATTTTTAACTTAGGAAAAATAACAACATTGGAGAATTTAACTTAGAGTCTTTTAATAGTCTTATGGCGATGACCATACATCATTTTGTTTGTGTTCAGTCACCCAGTCAGGTCCAACTCTTTGCGACCCCATGGACTGCAGCACTCCAGGCCTGCCTGTCCCTCACCATCTCCTGGAGTTTGCCCAAGTTCATATCCATTGCATCAGTGATGCCATCCAGCCATCTCATCCTCTGATGTCCTCTTCTCCTTCTGCCCTCAATCTTTCCCAGCATCAGGGACTTTTCCAATAAGTTGGCTGTTTGCTTCAGGTGACCAAAATACTGAAGCTTCAGCTTCAGCATCAGTCCTTTCAATGAGTATTCATGATTGATTTCCTTTAAGATTGACTGGCTTGACCTCCCTGCTGTCCAAGAGACTCTCATACACCATTCAATGCACCCATTTAAAGTGTATAATTCATTGGTTTTTAGTATATTCATAGAACTATGCAATTATCACCACAATTAATTTTAGAGCCTTGTCATCACCCCAAAAGGAAGCCATGGGCCCTTTAGCTATCATCTACCAACCCTCCCTCCTAACCCCTTGTCCCAACAGCAATCTACTCTCTGTGCCTTTAAATTGCTTATTCTGGAAATGATATAAAATATAAACAGATCCCCAATGCACACTAATACTTAAGGAATTGGCTATTAAAAAAAAAAATAGTAGAGCTTTGCAAAAACAAAACCTGACAAATGTCTTGAGAGGTAGGATAAAAACTCAAAAAGTTCTATCATGGACCCTAAAGAAAGATAAAAGAGTTTTAAGAAGGAGCAATTCAAGTGTCAAAGGCTTCCCAAACCCAACTGAGAAAAGAACTAGGAAGTTTTTATTTTAGACTCAGTGATAAGGAAGATGCTACTGACATTGGCCAAAGTATTTTTGGTGTTTTGGTAAGAAGCAGCCAACACCAGTGGATTAAAGAGGTGGATAGAAAATGAAGAATTCAAATGAATGTAAGCCAGGGGTTGGTAAACTGGAGTCCACAGGCTAAATGTGGCTTGCTGTCAGTGTTTATAAATAAAGATTTATTGGAACACAGCCACACTCATTTGTTTATATATGGTCTATGTATGGTCTGTGGTTGCTTTTGTGTTTAAAAAATATTTACTATTTGGCCCTTTGCAGAAAAGATGTTTGCCAATCCCTACTGTACACAAATGCCTCAAATTATTAGCTCTACTTAACAAAAGTGACCTAATAAGCACGCATATTCCAAATTATGTCCACTACTACTAGTTTAAAAGGACCTGTTGTTTACATGTTAGTAGAAGAAAGTAAAATCAGCTGTTCTGAATAAAGCATAATTATTCATTTCAAGGATGAAATTTCAGGCCCTCTTCACTACCATTTGATGCACTGCTGTTTTATAGGAAAAGCTAGAAACAGCTACAGAGGCTGTTAGATCATCTCTTTGGAATAAACAGAATATATCACTTAGCAGCTCCTATTTATATAAATTTTCAAACAACAGTAAGATGTCATATAATGCAAACTTCTTTAAAAGAAGAAAAATGTGATTTTAAAATTGGTAGTTTTAAAATAGTAAATTGTGCCTCCAGGTTTATCCTTTTTCTAAATTTGATTAATAAAAATGTTTTGAATGATTATTTCCAAGCATTTTAATGAATTATATATTCATATAAAGTCTATAAAAATGTCCTTGCATGTCAATTTTAAAACTCTACAGCTTATCTACAAAGAGAAATAAAAAGCCAAAGGTTTGACTCAGAAACATTAAAACTGGACTGTTCAGCTCTTGCCTGTTACATGTGATGTTTGCCTGAAATGACTCATAGCATAATAAAGCTATACAGTCTGGTTTAACATTTTGTATCTGTTGATGATTAGAGAAGCTATATGTCTCTGAAGCCTAGTCATTAATGTTAATGAGCTTTGCGACCTAGGCCAAGTCAATAAAACAAACCTTTAAATAACCTATTAAAAAGTTCTCAATAATAACTGTGAACCTAAAACCACTTTATATAATTTCTAGCATTTTACAGTTCTAGAAAATAAACAGGGTTTCAAAGACATTTCCTAACCTGGATGAAAAAAAAAATGACAGAATGCTAAGAGTATCCATCAAATATCACTTTTTTTTAATGACAGGTCACATAGAGCCGCTTCAAAAATCACAGATTAATGGAACAGGGAATTAAGACATAGATTATTCCATAGGTGACTGGAATACAACTTAATTTAAGAACAGGTTAAATTCTGTGTAGCTCCAAAGTGATAAGGACCTTAAGATACTGGGGCTTAAGAAGCATCATTACAAACAAAGCTAGTGGAGGTGATAAAATCCCACTTGAGCTATTGCAAATCCTGAAAGATGATGCTGTCAAAGTGCTGCACTCAATATGCCAGCAAATTTGGAAAACTCAGCAATGGCCACAGGACTGGAAATGGTCAGTTTTCATTCCAATCTCAAAGAAAGGCAATGCCAAAGAATGTTCAAACTACTGCACAATTGCACTCATCTTACACACTACCAAAGTAATGCTCAAAATTCTCCAAGCCAGGCTTCAACAGTACATGAACCGTGTACTTCCAGGTGTTCAAGCTGGAGTTAGAAAAGGTAGAGGAACCAGAGATCAAATTGCTAACATCTGGGTAGATCATCAAAAAAGCAAGAGAGTTCCAGGAAAACATCTGCTTTATTGACCACACAAAAGCCTTTGACTGTGTGGATCACAACAAACTGTGGAAAATTCTTTAAGAAATGGGAATACCAGGCAACCTTATGTGCCTCCTGAGAAATCTGTATGCCAGTCAAGAAGCAACAGTTAAAACCAGACATGAAACAACAAACTGGTTCCAAATTAGGAAAGGAGAACATCAAGGCTGTATATTGTCAGCCTGCTTATTTAACTTATATGCAGAGTACATCATGCAAAATGCCAGGCTGGATGAAGCACAAGCTGGAATCAAGACTGCAGGGAGAAATATCAATAACCTCAGATACACAGATAACACCACCCTTACGACAGAAAGCGAAGAAGAAATAGAGAGCCTCTTGATGAAAGTGAAAGAGGAGAGTGAAAAAGTTGGCTTAAAACTCAACATTCAGAAAACTAAGATCATGGCATCCAGTTCCATCACTTCATGGCAAATAGATGGGGAAACAATGAAAACAGAGAAAGACTTTATTTTGGGGGGCTGCAAATGGTGACTGCAGCCATGAAATTAAAAAACACTTGCTCCTTGGAAGAAAAGCTATGACCAACCTAGACAGCATAATAAAAAGTAGAGACATCACTTTGCCAACAAAGATCCGTCTAGTCAAAGCTATGATTTTTCCAGTAGTCACGTGTGGATGTGAGAGTTGGACTATAAAGAAAACTGAGAGTCGATGAATTGATGTTTTTGAACTGTGGTGTTAGAGAAGACTCTTGAGAGTCCCTTGGACTGCAAGGAGATCCAACCAGTCCATCCTAAAGGAAATCAGTCCTGAATATTCATTGGAAGGACTGATGATGAAGCTGAAGCTCCAATACTTTGGCCACCTGATGTGAAGAACTGACTTATTTGAAAAGACCCTGATGCTGGGAAAGATTGAGGGCAGGAGGAGAAGAGGATGACAGAGGATGAGATGGCTGGATGGTATCACCGACTCAATGGATGTGAGTCTGAGCAAGCTCTGGGAGCTGGTGATGGACAGGGAGGCCTGGTGTGCTGCAGTTCATAGGGTTGCAAAGGGTCGAACATGACTGAGCAACTAAACTGAACTAAACTGAAAGTGAATACAAGTGATTTTCACTTTCAAGTCAGCTCTAACAAATATAAAATCAATAAGGCTGGTGGGATTTCCCCAAGAGCTATGAACAAAGACCAAGTTGTGCCATGTAGTTGGAAAAAGTTAATGATTTTGTAAAAATACAGATCATTTGTGTGGAGCAATGTTATTTAAAGTGGGGTGAAACAATGGTTTAAGAGTTTCTCTTTTAGACATTTATGAAGACACTGGCTTAAATAAAAGTGTGCAGAAACTTGTAGAAGTAGCCAAGGACAATGCTGCAAATCAGAACTCTTCCAAACCGACAAAGGTTCTTTCAAGATAGCCGACTAATTGGAAAACATATTAATGGTAACAGAGCTAACTGATGTCCTTCATAAAAGATTATCTTCCACGTGGGTGGCTTAGGATTAAGAACCACATTACTGATCATGCTCTGTTTGGTCTTGGCTTGAAATGGAGAGCACTTATATTTATTCAGCAGGAACTAGATTTGAGATAGGTTCTGAAGTATATGAAGTACATTAGGCAGGATTAGTAATACACCTATACTTGCATTTGGGAATGCTTACCAAAATTATTATATTAAAGAAAGCAGCAGCCCTTCCCCTTTCCTTCCCATTCCACAAGCCACTACTTGGTCTAAGCACCAATTTCTCAAAAATTAGAATGCTGTATTTGCATTGCTTCTTAGCCTTTTGCTTAAGATCAAGTGTAGAATGTTGAATTTGCATAAATTTTTTTCTTCAGTCTCATCATTCTCTAGATCATGTTAAATACAGATGCCATATTCAGTTTTTTAAAGTGCCACTTTTATCAAGTTGCTCTTCTAATAAAAATGGTCAGCATCTCCCTCATTACCAACACTTAAAGTTCTACCTTCTTTGACTAGAAGTCAAAGCTCTCCATAAACTTCGCCCAGTATACCTTTTCCTTTCTAACTATGAAATATTTAAAATATTAAAAATTTACAGGGACTAACAGAGCTGATATTCAAGTAACCCAACACCCAGATATAATTTAGGTTCCCACTTTGCCCATAAAAAGAGTAAATAAAGAACACAATTAAGTCTGCCACCAAGCATCTCATCTCTTTTTTTTTTCCATCTCTTTACCTTTAGAAGAAGGATAAAAACTGGCAGAAACAAAAATACAAAGAAGGAAATGAGAAACAAACAAAGGACTTAAAAATGTAAAAATATAATTCTTAACTACATCAAGATAAGAAGAATGATTTTTTAAATGCCCTCTAGTTATTAACCTTAGATTAGAAAGTTGAAAATAAAGGGGAAAAATGGAAATTAATATCTTTTACCTTCACTTCAAATTTGTAATAGAGGTAAAATTAGACCTAGTATTTGGAGATGGGACTTGAATACACAGAAATGGAATAAAGAAGAGTATTCACTATTTCTCCCAGAATAAAGAAGAGTATTCACTATTTCTCCCATTCCTGTTCCTTATTTCTCTAGGTAAAGAACTAAGACTGGCAAGACAGAGATCATTAGGGGTGGAAGATCATTATCTTCTTTAATAACCTATATGTATACAAGCAAAGATGGCTAAAATCTAAGGAACCAAAATAATTGTTAAAAAGCATTTCTCAGTACATAGCACATTCATGGAAAGTTGAGAGGGAGGTGCTTATTAGGAAGAGGCTAAAATAGCTGAAAAGAATCAACATACTGTATTTAGAGGTGATTTTATAAAAAGATAAGTGACAAATCTAAAATTTAAAAGACATCATTTTATTACATAGAAATTATAAAAAGTATCATGAAAATGTCTGAAAAAAGATACTGGCCAAAATTATGGTTCCAAATATTTCATTTTTTTCTAACTTAATTTAAGTAAGATGTTTTATTTGATTTACTGCCTGAAATCCAAAGGTCAACATAACCTATGAAGTAAAATGTGAAAATCATTAAGGAGAAATCACAGTCTACATAATGACCTCAGTATAACTTGGTTCACAAAATGGGTTAGGAAATCACAAGTTTGGTGAGTGGCCCAAATTTCTCCAACTGTATCAGCCTTCCAACTGGCAAGCATGTAGGAAATCTTTCTTCCAGAAATACTATGTTCAGAGAACACTATTACACTGCTTTGAAGTTCAGGATATTCACATGTGACCATTCACATGACTAAAAATGAAATTTCGTTGTGAGTAAAACTCACTTTAATGATGTACTTTAAATACTGCCAGTTTTGGGGGAGCGGCCAGCTGGGCTAGGCCGCCGCCCTGGGCCTGTGTCGCGCAGGTCTCCGGCTGCGTCCCGCCCGGCCCGGGCCTCAGGCGGTCCAGGGTGCTTCCCAGGTGACAACGGGGCGGGGTGAGCTGCTCGAGGCCCGCCTGGCCGGATGCGAGGCATGACGGGAACCGCACTTCCTTCTCTGGGGGCCTGGAGAAAACCACAGGGCGCCGGGCCAGGGCAGGCCGCCCCCGGCGGAGCCGGCAGGATGGCTGAGGGACGGGCGGGCGGCGCTGCCGGCCTTTTCGCCAAGCAGGTGCAGAAGAAGTTCAGCAGGGCCCAAGAGAAGGTACTGCAGAAGTTGGGGAAAACTGTGGAGACCAAAGATGAACGGTTTGAACAAAGTGCCAGTAACTTCCACCAACAACAGAAACTAGAATTCACACGGAGGAAGAAGTCCAGATGGAATGGGTCTCAGACAACACCATGAGGAACAATTGAGGAGGCCTATGAAAAAGAAGACCATGTGAAATATGTCTTCAAAGCTGTGTGCAAGAGAGACTAGTCTGCTCTGAATACAGAAGACCAACCTAGGACCAGTGGGCAGACGTTGTAAGAGAGCTATTTAAAAATGAAGTGCAAACACAACCTTGTAAATCAACCTTACTCCAATAAAAATTAGTTAAAAAAAAAATACTGTCAGTTTATAGAAAGAGATTTAAAGAGCATAATAGGATGAGTTCTTTAGAAGGTAGATTTAGGTCTGAGTTGATGCAACAGAAATATTTTTCAGCTTAAGAGAGTATCTTCTAAGATAGATTTAAAACACTAAAATCTATAAAATATTTTGTAACATCATTATAAAAAAAGAGATGTTAAACCTTGTCGAGATTCCATTTTGGATAATCCCTTTCCATTCAAATAGTACCATACAGTTAAAAAAGAAAATGTAACAATTCCATTTTTAAACAATCTATAATTTGAAGGTGGTTCAAGCGGTAAAGAATCCGCCTGCAATGTGGGAGATCCTGGGTTCGATCCCTGGCTTAGGAGGATCCCCTGGAGAAGGAAATAGCTACCACCTCAGTATTCTTGCCTGGATAATCCCAATGGACAGAGGGGCCTGGTGGGCTATAGTTCATGGGGTCGCAAAAGTAGGACACAACTGAACAACTAACACTTTGACTTCCAACTGATATTTTGAATCTATAATTTAATACCAGAAAATTGAGTTTTCAAGTTTAAATGAAAATCTACACATTTTATTTAAGGGTCTGTGTAAGCACAAAGATTTTTTCTTTTCCATATATTCAAATTAACGTTGGCCATCTTAAGTTTTCATTTAGTTACAGAGTAAAAATTTATTTTAAATATTTGATGCAATTACTAAATATGCTCTCTGCCCATGTTTCAATGCCTCATGGCCATTCTTTTCCTCCTTCAATCCATCCAATTCTGATCATGAGCTTTTTTTTCTAGACTTCAGACCCTCCAAAGATTCTTCACTATTTGCAAAAGTTCAAATTTCCCAGGTTGCCACTTTAATTTTTGTATAAAGCAAGTTAAATTATCTTTTTCCTGCTCCCTCTACAAGGATGCCATACAAACGTGCCAATTACTACCTTTGAACACCTGTGTATTCTCTCAAACCAATGCCTTTATCCCCACTTCCCCCTTCAATAAGAATGTACTTCTCTAACTTAAACATGGCAAAATCCTGCCATTCTTCAAGGCTCAGCTGAAGCACCTCTCACATGAGGCCTTCCCCAATCTCCCAAACAAGTCTCCTTCTGAGTTCTTCCCACACTTCAGCTAGTAGTGCGGCACCTAACACATTCTACTGTGTACTGTATTTTCCCTGTGAATGTACCATCATTTTCTAGCAGGCTGAAAGTTGCTCTACGATAGGATCTCAAGGGTGTGATCACTGGTATCAAACTGCTTGTGTTTCAAAGCCATCTTCAGAAGTCACTATCTTGAACAAATTATGAAATGCTCTCTGCCTCAGTTTCCTCATTTGTAACACAGGGGTAATAATAGCACCCACTTGACAGGGATTCAGTTCAGTTCAGTTCAGTCGTGTTCGACTCTTTGCAACCCCATGAACTGCAGCACACCAGGCTTCCCTGTCCATCACCAACTCCCGGAGTTTACTCAAGCTCATGTCCATTGGGTTGGTGATGCCATCCAACCATCTCATCCTCTGTCATCCCCTTCTCCTCCCACCTTCAATCTTTCCCAGCATCAGGGTCTTTTAAAATGAGTCAGCTCTTCACATCAGGTGACCAAAGTATTAGAGTTTCAGCTTCAGTATCAGTTCTTTCAATGAATATTCAGGACTGATTTCCTTTAGGATTGACTGGTTGGATCTCCCTGCAGTCCAAGGGACTCTCAAGAGTGTTCTCTAACACCACAGTTCAAAAGCATCAATTCTTTGGTGCTCAGCTTTCTTTAGAGTCCAACTCTTACATCCATACATGACTATGGGAATAATCATAGCTTTGACTAGACGGATCTTTGTTGGCAAAGCAATGCCTCTGCTTTTTAACATGCTGTACAGGTTGGTCATAATTTTTCTTCCAAGGAGCAAGCGTCTTTTAATTTCATGGCCGCAGTCACCATCTGCAGTGATTTTGGAGCCCCCCAAAAAATAAACTCTGTCACTGTTTCCATTGTTTCCCCATCCGTTTGCCATGAAGTGATGGGACCAGATGCCACGATCTTAGTTTTCTGAATGTTGAGCTTTAAGCCAACTTTTTCACTCTCCTCTTTCACTTTCATCAAGAGGCTCTTTAGTTCTTCTTCACTTTCTGCCATAAGGATGGTGTCATCTGCATATCTGAGGTTACTGATATTTCTCCCGGCAATCTTGATTCCAGATTGTGCTGGTCAGGGATATGAGGATGAAATATGTATTCTGTATAGAAGCACTTAGGTCATATGCCTGGCCTGGTATTCAGTATGGAATCAATCATCCTTGTCATCACCATCACCCCATCATTTTTTATGCTCTACATGGACCTAGCCCAAGACCTTGAATATAATAAATGTTTAATAAAATGCTTATTAAATTGAATGGAATCTTTTTTGTCTTTTCAAGTCAAGTGGAAATAAAGCCATGTGGAATATACTATTCAGGGAAAACCAAAATCTCTCTTAAATGTAACATTTCAAATGAGCAAGTATTAATAGTAGATTAATAATTAAATACTCAGAGTTATGTAAACATTGCCAAAATAAATTGCATTTCCAGTAAGGATGTAACAACCTTTAGATCTCACCTAAATGCGGGTTACAATTCTGACAGCTATTTTCATACCTGTGGGCTGTCAGAGAGGCCCTTTCCAGATACATTTACATATACATTAGTTGATCCTTCAAGGACTAGGATGTGAACTAAGCGGATTCACTTAGACATGGAGTTTTTTCAATCAGTATATAGTCAGCCTCTCCATTGGAAGGTTTCTATCCACAGGTTCTGCACCCGAGGGTTCAGCCAGCTGCAGATGTGGAGTCAGCAGGTACTGAGGGCACACTGTGAGACCGGAGCATCCTCGGATTTGGGAGCCGCAGGGAATCCTGCAATCAATCCCCTACTGACACTAAGAGACAACTGGACTATAACGAAGGTCGATTTCAACAGTACTATTAGAACTGCATGAAAAATCCTGACTTTCCAAGAGCGATAAAAAGCCAGTAGGTAGAGAATCAAGTTTTAGGCAGGAGTATGTGGAGGATAGGTCTCCTTTCCCGCATAACACTGAAAGTGAAAGTCATTCAGTCGTGCCCAACTCTCTGACTCCATGGACTGCAGCCTGCCAGGCTCCTCTATGGAATTTTCCAGCAAGAATACTGGAGTGAGTAGCCATTCCCTTCTCCAGGGGATCTTCCCAACCCAGGGATCAAACCCAGGTTTTCCATATTGCAGGCAGATTCTTTACCATCTAAGCCACCAGGGAAGCCCAAGATCTATCCCTTCTCCAGGGAATCTTCCTGACCCAGGAATCGAACTGGGGTCTCCTGCATTGCAGGCAGATTCTTTACCAGCTCAGCTACACATGACACTGCTTCACACTAAAACCGCATCTTCCAGTTATTCTTAGATGTAATGTCTTCTGTATAAAGACTACCAAATAATGCAAAACTGTGTTACTGATTTGTGAAGTAGATAAAATGTCTTGAATAGAATGAGTTTATTTAGATCCATTTTCACTGGTGACCTAATCCAGAGATTAAAACATAATGTTAGTATCAGACATATTTTCACTACGTGTTTTCATGAATATACAAAAACAAAATGAAATGCCAAATACTCTGAACAGAGTATCTTAGGTTTTCCAGACATGAACTCATGTGTGGTAAGCACTATCTGTCACTTACATAGCACAGACTTGCTTTAAAGAAGTAAATATTCTTTACGATGGCAAACAAATCATTCAACCAAGCCTTAGAGTAACAGGACTGACCATGTTTTGCATTAGATGACACATCTTTCAAGTTGCTGAAGACATTTTGCAAAATCTAACAGAAAAGTTCTCTCTCCACCAAGCTAACTAGGCAAAAAAACATGCTAAGAAGAGCAAGTGAGAAATCAGCAATATGGTGCAAGGCCCAGATCCAGAAGTCATAAAGGAGATCATAATGCTGTCTCCTGTTTGCCAACAGGTGGGTCTCAAGATTGCAGGCTGCTATTTTCAAATTAAACTTTGATTTGCCTTTTACCTGGCACTGCAGCTAATGCCCTCTTCTCTCCTGATAAGACAGGAGACTGAGAAGAGTAGAAAATCAAATCTTTGCATGCTAAGTGCTATGGTGGGGGTAACAGTGATGTGTGGTGCTGTGGAATGAATAGTAACATGACAAAGCTAGATTTTAATGAAGGAATATTCTGACTAGTGAACTTTCACTAAGCAATAATTTTTTAAACTACTAAAGGGAATGAACTAGAATATTAAACAATTTTATGGCTTCAAACATACATTCAAAATTTGACCCCAATTACTGTTGAATAAATCTGCAAAATAAAACCCTTCTTTTCCCCTAGCACCACGTCCTACATTCTAATCACCAGGATTCATCCAAGGAAAATGTATACCTGAGAAAGCAGAGCCAGAAGGATCCTAAATGGCAGCAAATGGTTGGGACCTGAAACCGTTAATTAGATTTAGGGACCACGCTATTATTAGTTAAAGGCTCTGAAGGTGGTATTTTAAACACCAGGGTATAGGCTCACACTCTGGACAAAGTCCAGCTCTCTCTAATCGTCTCAAGGACTGTTTTAAAGTAAGTCAAATATATCCGGTGTTTAAAACATGCTTTTAAAAGTCTTCAAAGAGCAAAATAAGAACTACTCACTTTCTAAAATGTGTGTGTATATAAATAAAAGCCTGCCTATATATTACTAAACTTCTATAAAAACACAGAAATTTTTAGTCATGACAGCCAACTATGAAACCTTATTTCAAGTTTTTTTCCTTGCCACATTAACTGTTCCTATTACAGTGATTAAAGAAATAACTTTCAAAGCACTGTTTATTAATTTTATACTCATTTTTAAAAAAAGAAACAATGGTTCCTGATAATACATGGTACATTTTTAACACAGAAATATTGCCAAATAAAGTACAAATGGGCCTAACTTGTACCTCAAATTATTTTGGAAATATGCACTGAAGTCATAAAAAATTATTTTCATTCAGATGGTGCAAAATGTAAAGAACAGAATTCATAGGCATTTTATCTTCTGCTCAGTAAAAGACATGGGAATGCAAAGCCAAGAATTTGATAACCAACATTTAGACAATCATCCATTTTATAATGAGTTGAGTTATACACTCTCAAATAATTAACACTGAGAAATCTGGCCCTAAATTCAGTCTCCACAACTCTAAGAAGATCAAATCTTAACTGCTAATGATGAAATCTAAGCATAAAAATGTCTTGTTATAGTACTGGCAAAAAGGAAACTGAAGAATTATGGATATGATTTTTTTAAAAAAAAAACCTATACAAGTCACTTCTGCATCCTTTTAGGTCTAACTTTGAACCCTTTAATGATTGCTCTCTTAAAATTTCATTTCAAAGACAACAAAAAGAAATTTTTCCATAACTCCAAGTGGGTTGAAAACTTCATTAACTGATATTTGGACAGTTTTGAGGAATACAGAAATACTTAACATAATAGGTAAGAGTGGGAGAAATGAAATCATCAACCCCTGGACTCAAACAGAAAAAGATGAGAGGAAATGCTGATGATGAAAACAATATAACATCTAGAAGTTGAAAGCACCAGCTCTTGAGTCAGACTGCCTGTGTTCCAGCCCTGGCTCCATCACTTGTTAGTTGAATGGCTTCACCCAAAGTAATTAATCTCTCAGTTCCTCACTTTCCTTTTCTGTGGCTGGGAATAATAAGAGTAACTAATCTCAGGACTGTAGCAATACGTCATGAAAAATGCTTGGCATAGCAAATGACACAAACTAAGTGTTCAACAAATATTACCTAAAATTATTATAAAACTAAGGGAAAAAGAATATTTCTGAAGTCAAAACACTAAGAATGACTGGCCAGAAATACCAGAGGTTGATGAGACATCAAGAAGACGCAGAACAGGAGCACTGAGTTTGCTGTAAACTATAAATAGGAACAATTTAAGTTAATAAGTGAAGATAAAAGTCAGGCACTAAAAAATCCATGCTGGTTGATAGGAATGAAGAAGCCAAAGATATGGATATATATAAAATATGTCCATATTTGTGAAAGTTAAAAAGCAAAATAAAAATGAGAAAATAAAATAAAATGAGAAAAGGATACAAAGAAAGAAAAGAAGAGGCCAGAGTCAAGTATTTTGGTCAATAATCAGAAAGATGACAAATAAATGCAACTAAATGAAAAAACTTCTAGTCATGATAATGTATTTTTGGAAATACTCAGCTATAGGCTATACTGATCAATTTTATAAAAGAGTTTTACTAAGATATGATAAGAATACACTGAACATCACTCTAATCTTACTAAAATGACAAATGTTAAATAAAAGCATCACTATCCCCCTACCCCAACAAGAATATCCTCCCAAAACTTGTAGAAGAACCATTGATACTTGGTATTACCCTAGAAAGATTAGTAAAAACCTTAAAAGGAAATACCAATGGTCACATCAAGATTTTTAGATTCAGTATCTCCATAGGCAAACCTCTTATTTCTGATTGTATCCAGCTTTTCTGTTCAATAAACAGTTTTGAACATTGTAATCAACTTCTTTTTAATCAAAACCAGTCATATTGACAAATCAGGTAGTACTGAGAGATGCTATTCATTATGGCAGTTTTCTTTTTAAGTATGTTTTTAATCAGTTTTGGATGCAGGTGCACTTTTAAAAGAAAAGCAACAAATTTCTACAAGTTACTGAGGTCTCTAAAGTAGGAACTGGTTTTGCTAAAAAAATGTAAAAGACAAAAATGAAATCATGAAATTAATATACAAAAGCAATCTTAATGATGTGTTAATAATTTCTAACTTTTAAAAGAGAACGCTACTCCACGCCTTCCTATTTTTGAAGAATTTAATGAAAAAACATATAGTACATATACAATAAACAAAACACAACTACATAAATAAATTATGTTTATTCTCTTCTAAACACTTATTAGCAAACTTTGTTTCAAAAACAATTATGAAAAATATGACATTCAAGCCCTAATTTAAAATTACATTCATTTTCTAAAAATGTAATTAGTTAAAATGAGGTTATAAAAATCAGTCTTTCCATTTTAACAGGTAGTTAATTTACTTGTACAGATGGTTATTACTTTGTATGACTATTAATATAATACCTGATTTTTGTTTTTTACTGAATCTTTTCTAGGACAAAACAGTAAGGTTCTTTTATAATCCCCATTAAAGTTCCTAAGGTTTACTTCTTTTAATATTGCTAAGTTAAAATTTATCAATAAAAATGCTGACAAGCCACACGACTTTTGAAAATAACATGCCTACTTAATAAAATGGGTCAATACTGAATATATCAAAATGATCCATTTGTTACCATAATAAAAATACCACTTAATGCAAGTTCCTCTTAAATAGGATGATTAACAATAAACATTGCCCAAGAAATTACTTCAAAGTCAGTCAGCTTTGATTTGTTTTCTGGGGGTAAAAAATGAACTCATGAAGAAGGTTAATGATAAATAAATGGCTTTTATAAACTCATTAAGTACTATAAACATTCAGTACATTTTCCTTCTTTTAAAATGTTGATTAGTCTCCATTAAATAGTTTTATTTTTTCAGTCTGTCTTCATTTTGAAATCTGTACTCTTAACAAAAAATAAGGACACATTCATCTCTTCCCCTTTCCTTCAAATTGCACACACACACAAAAATATTTTTTAAAGGAAGAAACATTGATAGTGCAGTAAAATAAGAAAGAATACCACTGTAAGCCAGAAAATCTGAGGAAATTCAATAAACTAAAAATCAGAGATTTGATTAAAAGAAAAAAAAAATCAAATCAGCAAAACTAAATCTAAAACAAGCAAAAAAGACTGTAGAGGCCCAGAGAAACATAAAGCTTATGGCCAATAAAAGCGTGTGTGTCTTCTCTCAAATGTGATTTCTATCTATGCAGAGTCCCGGAGAAGATGGTGGGATGAGAGAAGCAAAGCAAATAAAGGCAAGCAATTTATGGGAAAACACTCCCAAACCCAGAGGTCAAAATCCTGCAACAGGAACACCCTGCTCAGCAGAGCTTCCTCCTTTCGCCCTGCAGTCACTGGATGAAGGCTTCTGTAGTAAGAATCTTACTATCCCCCAGAGGGATGGAGTCTCATCTGGCTGAAGAGTATAAATACTCTCCAGGCATGAAAACAACTCCATCTATGCTTTCAACCATACATACTAATAACCAAGAATCACTAACCATTTGAAGAAAAATTAGCAACAAAGCTACTGAATTTAAAATGAGAAAATATCATTCAGGTGGAGTAGAAGAAACAGAAGAAAACTTTAAATATAGTTGGCATTCTCAGTGAAATGAAAAGACAGTACATCGACAACAACAAAATAACAGGCTATTTTGAAAAAGAGTTATACATAATTTAAAATGTGCCTGATAAAGTAATGATAAAACAAAGCCTAAAAAAAACAGACTGATAGTTTAAAGGGTTCAGCTAAAGGAAAAAATACTGCATTAGACAAGAAGGACAAGAGAGCCTCCATAACCAATGTAAAATGAAGAAAACATATAAACAAAGAGAAATGGAAGGTAGAGTTAGACGCTCCAGTAGGTTTAGAAACTCCAGTAAAATTACCTACCGGAATGACAAAACAGAAAGAACTAGATGAAAAAGTACTCAAGAGAAATAAAGGAAGAAAAGTTCCTTTTTACCTAAAGATAGATTCAGGGGCAGAGGCATCTGAAGAGCACTAATAATTAAAATTAATAACTACACTTAATCACATCCTAAGTGTACTATCAGGATGCTATGCATATAAATTCCAAAATCTTCAGTGGGGGGAATAGGCAGAAGGAAGGAGAAAATGGCTATTTACTAAAGTATAAAAATCATATTGCTATCAGAATTATTTCTAACAAAATCAGGTAACAGAAGTCAATAAAAAGTGAAAATGAAAAGTGAAGTCGCTCAGTCGTGTCCAACTCTTTGCAACCCCGTGGACTGTAGCCTACCACGCTCCTCTGTCCGTGGGATTTTCCAGGCAAGAGTACTGGAGTGGGTTGCCATTTTCTTTTCCAGAGGATCTTCCTGACCCGGGGACTGAACCTGGGTCACACATTGTAGGCAGACGTTTTACCATCTGAGCCACCAGAGAAGTCAGAAGTCAATAAATAGGAGTCCTCAATTCTCAGGTGAAATTATTTCTATGTAGAATTCGGTTAAGCCCTATTAGAAATCAAGCGAGAGATTAAATACACATTTTCAGTCATGTAAAGACTCAGACCTCCCTGGCGGCTCAGCCAGTGAAGAGTCTGCCTGCAATCCAGGAGATCTGGGTTTGATCCCTGGGTTGGGAAGATCCCCTGGAGAAGGAAATGGCAACCAACTCCAGTATTCTTGCCCGGAAAAATCCCATGGACAGAGGAGCCTGTCCTCATAGGAACTCTCCTATGACAGAGTTCATAGGGTCGCAAAGAGTTGGACATGATTGAGCGACTTCACTTTCTTTCTTTCTAAGACTCAGACTAGCTCAAAACCTTCAGGTACAATCTAAATGAATTATTGGAATCCCTGGGTGGGCCAGTGGTTGAGAGTCCACCTGCCAGTGCGGACTCGATCCCTGCTCTGAGAAGATTCCACATGCTGTGGGGCAACTAAGTTATACACCACAACTGCTGAGCCCATGCTCTGGAGCCTATGAGCTGCAGCTGCTGAAGCCCACGCACCCGAGAGCCGGCGCTCCACAAGAGAAGTCACCACAATGAGAAATCCGCATACCACAATGAAGAGTAGCCCCCACTGTCTACAATTAGAGAAAGCCAGAGCGCTGCAAATATTTATTCACTCAGCACAGCCACAAGTAAATATTTTTTAATTTTAAAAAAGAATTATTAAATAATCAATTCTAGAAAACCAAACAAAAAATGAGGAACATGTAAAAATACAAGAAACTGTAATGTCCAAAAGCAGTAAAACTAAATTTACTAAATTAAATTTTGTAAAACTAAATTTAAATCATTATTGATACATAATGTTAAAAAGAAATAACAATCTGAAATTAAAGTACAAAAGTACTTTAGAATGAGTGTCAGGGAGGAATACAAGCATATGTATTAAAACTCCAGACATTTTTAGAAAAGAATAAGAACACAGAGTAAGAGAAAAGCTTTTGCATATTCTCAAAATATTCCTTTTATTCATTTACACAAAGAGATGCCTGACAATAGAAAAAAGGATCTAATTTCTATGCCTTTAGATTTAATATGAATTTGCTTTTCTTCACATATACCCACACTTGTACATCAATAAGTCCTTACTGGTGGGTAAACGTCACCACTGTACTGTTCCAAAAGGTTCTAAACCCTCTTTAAAACTAATTAGACAAAAATAGTTATATATGGCTTTGAATGTCCTATATGGAATAGAACCATATAATGAAATCAAATTTATGAATTTCTAACTCAGAAAGTTTCAGTACTAATTCTTGGAAAATTACTTCCCCCAAAGTTCATATGACCACAGAAGCTTGAGTTACATTATGTTAAAACAGTTCATATATGAGAATATTCAAACTACCTCTTAAAATGTTCCAATTAGAATTGACCTGAATCTACAACAATAGTTTTCATTTTGTTCAGTAAATAAATTTGATGTCTTATTTTTCTTCCTAAGAAATTTACCTAATTTTGAAAAGAACTGGTATTTACAAAAAAGAACCTGAAGACCTAAACTGGCACCATGATTTCAGGCTGAGGGCCCACTGCTAAGAATGCTCATAAAAGTTAATTTTAAAGATCTAAACAAGCCTTCAACTTGCAATGTACTCATTAAGGGCAGGCCAAGTGTCAAAAGCTGTTTTGTCTTCCTTGTTTTGTTAAAATATGCCTTCTTGTGCATTTTCCTTTTGTAAATTTCAGATGAAAATAAATAAATGTTTCTACAGCACAAGGCATCTGGGAATGGGTTAATACAGGAATTTAAAATATTAAATAGGAGAAAAAAGATCTTTCTACTCAGTAGACAGTAACAAGCCATATTTTCAAGTACCTATTAAGGGTCTTTACAAGATCTAAAGAACTTGTTTGTATCTTGTTTCTAAAGTCAAAATAAGACAGAGGGGGTATGGTGTTAGGAAGTGTTCTAGTTTCATTCTTTTACAAGTGGTTAACCAGTTTTCCCAGCACCACTTGTTAAAGAGATTGTCTTTTTTCCATTGTATATCCTTGCCTCCTTTGTCAAAGATAAGCTGTCCATAGGTTCGTGGATTTATCTCTGGGCTTTCTATTCTGTTCCATTGATCTATATTTCTGTCTTTGTGCCAGTACCATACTGTCTTGATGACTGTGGCTTTGTAGTAGAGTCTGAAGTCAGGCAGGTTGATTCCTCCAGTTCCATTCTTCTTTCTCAAGATTACTTTGGCTATTCGAGGTTTTTTGTATTTCCATACAAATTGTGAAATTATTTGTTCTAATTCTGTGAAAAATACCGTTGGTAGCTTGATAGGGATTGCATTGAATCTATAGATTGCTTTGGGTAGAATAGCCATTTTGACAATATTGATTCTTCCAATCCATGAACACGGTATGTTTCTCCAACTGTTTGTGTCCTCTTTGATTTCTTTCATCAGTGTTTTATAGTTTTCTATGTATAGGTCTTTTGTTTCTTTAGGTAGATATACTCCTAAGTATTTTATTCTTTTTGTTGCAATGGTGAATGGTATTGTTTCCTTAATTTCTCTTTCTGTTTTTTCATTGTTAGTGTATAGGAATGCAAGGGATTTCTGTGTGTTAATTTTATATCCTGCAACTTTACTATATTCATTAATTAGCTCTAGTAATTTTCTGGTAGAGTCTTTAGGGTTTTCTATGTAGAGGATCATGTCATCTGCAAACAGCGAGAGTTTCACTTCTTCTTTTCCTATCTGGATTCCTTTTATGTCTTTTTCTGCTCTGATTGCTGTGGCCAAAACTTCCAAACTAGTACAGCCACTATGGAAAACAGTGTGGAGATTTCTTAAAAAACTGGAAATAGAACTGCCATATGACCCAGCAATACCACTTCTGGGCATACACACTGAGGAAACCAGATCTGAAAGAGACACGTGCACCCCAATGTTCATCGCAGCACTGTTTATAATAGCCAGGACATGGAAGCAACCTAGATGCCCATCAGCAGATGAATGGATAAGGAAGCTGTGGTACATATACACCATGGAATATTACTCAGCCGTTAAAAAGAATTCATTTGAATCAGTTCTAATGAGATGGATGAAACTGGAGCCCATTATACAGAGTGAAGTAAGTCAGAAAGATAAAGAACATTACAGTATACTAACACATATATACGGAATTTAGATAGATGGTGGCGATAACCCTATATGCAAAACAGAAAAAGAGACACAGAAATACAGAACAGACTTTTGAACTCTGGGGGAGAACGTGAGGGTGGGATGTTTTGAAAGAACAGCATGTATATTATCTATGGTGAAACGGACCACCAGCCCAGGTGGGATACATGAGTCAGGTGCTCGGGCCTGGTGCACTGGGAGGACCCTGAGGAGTCGGGTGGGGAGGGAGGTGGGAGGGGGGATCGGGATGGGGAATACATGTAACTATATGGCTGATTCATGTCAATGTATGACAAAACCCACTGAAATGTTGTAAAGTGATTGGCCTCCAACTAATAAAATAATATTAAAAAAAAAAAAAAAAAAAAAAAAAAAAAAAAAAAAAAAAAAAAGACAGAGGGGGGAAATGCCTATCCTCCAACTTCTTGAAACATAAAACTAAGGACCGTTAATTAAGACTTTTCAGATCTCAACTGTCGTGAGAATGCATGAGGATGGTAATTTCGCTAGCACCCAAAGTACAGAATACAAAAGTCTATTACAGATTAAAATCAATATCCAAAATATACTTCAGCATGACCATGTCCATGTTTATTGACCTTCAGGAACAGCTATAATATATTTTTCATATACTTAATAACTCCAAAATGAATGGAAGTTGGAAACTACCATTTGAAGTTTCCACTAGTCTCCAAGGTCAGTCTCATTCAGTGATACAAGCTCATTTTGGACTTTTACAACAGTATAATTAACTTTCATTAAGTCTGAGAGTCTTTCTTCTGATCATATATCCATACAGAAGCTAGGCACAACACTTAAATCAAGTAAAATATGATAGACTTAACCACCTTTGGGCTATTTCTCAAATGCTTTTGGAAATTTTTATGGAAGGTAATTTCAGTCATGCATAGTTAGACTAATTTATTTAACTGAAAATGAATACAAAAATAAGTCCATATGCATATCCATGAAAATGTAAGGAAATGAGAAAAATTAAGATTGAGTTTAACTGCAGTTTTCTGAACACTACAACCCAATTCACATTACTAAATGTTTTAAAGACAAGAAATATATTCTTCTTTTCCACTTAAGGAGATCAACATTTCTCATTGCTTTAATAAAGCATTCTATATCTCTTATAGGCAAAAAAATGATATAACCCAAGAGGCCAAATAAATCTGAATAATATGTGCACATTATTAAATATCAATGTTAGCCTATGCTATCACTAAATTTAAGCTAAGATTATTAAATATAAAGACTAATTGTTCCTAAATCATACCCTACTAATATATTAGCAAAATTAAAACATCTTGAGAGGAAAAAGCAGTTTTTGGTAGCTTTCTGAGTTACCAAAAGTGAGATACTCTTGAAAATAAAATCTGCTTCCATTTGTGAAAAATCTGTCACACTGCGGACAAATATTCAATGAACAATCAAAATGATGATAAGAACATAGAAATTTAAGCACTTGTAATAATATGAGGGCTTCAGAGACAATAGACAAACATAATAATGGAAACAGATTTCATCTGTCTTCTTGCCTCCTTGGCAGCATTAACTCGAGCTCTGGATACAGCAGCGTGTTTGGACATAGGCAAGCTTCACTCTAGAGCTACAGTGAGCGTGCAGGAAGCCAGCTGTGAGGTTGCAGTCCCTCAAAGGCCAGAATAATGCAGACTTACTTGCAGAGTGCCAAGATGCACAACAGAAACCTTACTCCTTCCCATATGGTTCACTGCCTTCCTTCTGAGATGAGGCTCTGGTTTCTGGCCTGGGGATGAGAAGTGCAGCAGGGGAGCCAACTGTTCTGGTTTCATGGACAGACCTTTGATTAATCCTCCTGTTTCAGCTCTACATCTTCTTCCTGCCCTACTTCATACTTGGCAGATTCTCAGTTCGGGGGCTCTCTGAGGCTCAGACAGGCTGGTCAGTTTCCTCTCACCTCCTCTGTAGCCTCCTCACAGCTTGTTTCATCAGTCATCTCACTCCCATCTTTCCTTCTCCCAGTCATTTGTTGAAAACTTAACAAGTACTAGCGAGTCTCATCAATCTATTCTTTCTGTGCTTCTATGCGTCTGTCTCAGTGACGTCTCAGGAGGGACCAGAAAATCAACAGGTGTGCCCAGGCCTCCGTCTTACCCTACGTGGGACTACTTTTTAAACTTTCCAATGAGACTGCTTCCATCTGGTGAATAAAATTACACACAGAAGCCTTACCTGCTCACTTGTATAAGAGAAGAGCTAACTTTTCTGAGATTCACACAAAATTTAAAACTTCACAGCATTTCAATTCAATATAAATTGTCTACAAATGGGAAATCAGTCATTTTTATACCTGAAGGGTAAAAATTTACTATTATGACACTCAGTGCTTAATTAAGAAAACCTAATCCATGTAGTGAATTTCAAAAAGACAGTTTCTACTTCATATTCAAAGGATTCCTTACAAACTAAAAGATAAAATGCATTTTTTTTCAATTATCTCAACAACTGAATAATTATCAATAAGCTGCAAGATAATGAAAACTAGATGTCTGAAAGTAAAAATTATGCTCCCCCCCACCAAAAGAAGGCATGAGTAAAAAGGATCAACTACAATTGCTTAGGGAAGTTTGGGGTAATATATGGTATCACTATTCATAAAATCAAATTTGAAAAAATAGCAATAATACAATCCTTAAAAACTGTTGAAACATATTAACTTTATGACAAACATACCACTGAATAACAAATATGACTGTTAAGTGACTTTTGTGAAACACAATTAATTGAATCAACATGTTGATTTAAACTTTACTGCCATTGTCTCATTGCTGGTTCATAAAATCAGATGTGGAACTGGTCTCAAGCCCAGAAACTGCAAAGAAACAAAAATATAATAGGAAGCACAAGTCATCTAAAGGCGGCTTAAAATCTGTGCTGTATTAAACACTTTAAGATTTTAATTAAGTATAGAAAGAGAAAAACTGTTTTTTAAAAATCACAAAATAATATAGTTTATTTGATGTAAATCCACAGACCATCTCAGCCACACTGGAATATCTTTTAATCTTTTAGAATTCAAATTTTATGCAGTGGAGAAGGAGGGCCATGGTGGGGTTGGGGAGAGGGGATAAACTGACCTCAACTATCTTTCCTCATTTCAAAATTCTCTAGTCAATTTCACATTCTCAATTCTTCATTTACTAATACTTAAACAGTTTATTACCATTACAAATAAAAGTTACTTTTTATCTATATCACGGTAACTTCAAAATCCTACATCAGACAAATATGTTTAAATTTAAAACCCGACGTTAAGACAAATGAACACTAGAATATGACACTCAGCAGTTTACCATGGCCAGGTCATCTGATCTACCCAGATGTCTGACAGATGAATGCCAGGGCATAGTAATCTCTGGAATAATGTTTGGGAACGTACTTGTTGTCATAAAACAAAAAGTAAAGAATTTTTCAATAAAAAGTAAGGACCTGTAATCACTCATATATTTGACACAGCCCCAACCACACGAGTCCTGAATATACAAAGATAAACAGAATAACACGGTAAGAATTTTGACTTTAAAGGAAGAAGATAATGAACTAACTAGTCTAATATTCCTTCACTACAAACAATAAAAATTGGTAAAGATAGTATTACTGAAATTTACCACAACATAAAATTGTAATAATGGGTATTGTATTATTTTTTAGTTTTTGTTTTAGTGTTGTTTTAAAAGATTGGTGGCAAAGTAAAAAAAAATAAGATGACTTGCATAGCCATGCTACAACAGTTCTCAACTTTGACTCTAACAGAACCAAAAATTGTAATACAATTTTTTCTGTCCTCAGAGCCACTCCCAAAGATGCTGTGAATCTTGAGGCCAGGGCAGATGTATTAAGACAAAACAAAATTAACATCAACAAAAAGAAAGCTGCAGAAGACTATCCTGATGCCTATCTAGGATCAGGCACACCTGATCCAACTTATTTTCTCTTAACCTTTCCCAAGTCTTTGTTGTAAAAATCTCCATTCTTTGTCTGTTAACCAGTTTCCCTTCCTAACTTCCATGTTACATTTTTTTCTAACTATTCCTCACAGGGTTGCCTTGCAGTTCATCTATATCAGAACTGAAACTTTCAGTGTTGCCCCAAAGCTACATGGAAGTCAATTTATGCACTCTAAATTTTTATTTATGGAGAATTCAAGGTCACAGAGGTATAACTGTTTAACGAATATTCTGATGTGAGCACAGAGCATAGGGGTAAATACTCAGGTTTTGATCCTTTATTCATTGAAGAAAAGCAATACAAAAAGCATGAAATTCTGGTGAAAAGTAGTGCAGGTGAATTCAAAGACATAACAGTTTATACCTGGCAGATTTCAGTACCCCAAAATATATTGGTTTGGAACAATCTGAAGGAAAAAAAAAAACAATCTTTTTTATCAAAAGCAATCTCTCAGTGATAAGAAAGTCTTCATCGGTTATTACAGGGGATCTCTTACAGTGGCCTTTCATGAGCACCCCTCTTTGGAGTTAAAAAGATTACATGGTCTAGAAATGGTTAGAGGCATTGCAGTACAGTTTGAAATTCATGTTTCCAATCTGTCTTTTACATTTTTGTAAAATGTACAAAATTTACATTTTGCTTTTCCAACAGATTTCATTTTACTTCAGTAATTCCTAATTTCTTACCTATTTTGCAATGACTAAGCTCACTATCATAATAACTACTATTGATATTATGACACTAACACACAATTTACCAACTTTCAGATTATGCATGCATATTAACAAAATGTATTATACTCTAGAAGTTGCCTTTAGTACAATAAATTTTAACCATATCAAACTTTTGCCTTTGTTTTCCACTCTTTACATCCAAACTTAAAACTTTTTACTAACAGATATATACGGAATTTAGAAAGATGGTAACGATGGCCCTATATGCAGGGCAGAAGAAGAGACGCAGAAGTACAGAACAGACTTTTGAACTCTGTGGGAGAAGGGGAGGGTGGGATGTTTCGAAAGAACAGCATGTATATTATCTGTGGTGAAACAGACCACCAGCCCAGGTGGGAGGCATGAGTCAAGTGCTCGGGCCTGTTGGGCTGGGAAGATCCAGAGGAATCGGGTGGAGAGGGAGGTGGGATGGGAGACCGGGATGGGGAATTCGTGTAACTCTATGGCTGATTCATATCAATGTATGACAAAACCCACTGAAAAATAAAAATTAAAAAAAAACAAAAAAAAAAAACAAACTTTTTACTCCGGCTCAAATGCATTAAAGTTGCACCTCCTCAGAATTCAATTTTTCTGATAATTGTGTAACCACTTTTAAAAATTAATGACTAATATGGCAAAAACCATCACAATGATGTAAAGCAATTATTCTCCAATAAAAACAAACAAACAAAAAAAACTAATGGCTACCTAGTAGAGGTTATTAGGAAACCAGATGCTTAAATAATTCCAGGAAACCTATCTCATTCTTGATTGTTTTGAAATCTAATTAGTAGTAAGGTGTTCTTCAAATTGTTTTTCTTGGGACCTTATGTTCACATACAGGTTAAAGAAAAAGTTCATAAGATTTTATTTTTGATACAGAGGAATATTCTAACACTAAAAGGATAATAATTTAAGAGCCAGAAATAGCCCCATATTTTCTATTTTTTGCTGGGGGCAGGGAGGGAGCTAAAGATTTCAAATTAACTTGTCAAGATATGTATAGATTAGAAGGTCGAATAAACAGGCAAATCTGAGTGTTTAGAGCTGTGTTTCTTTTCTTTTAAAATATGTCAATTCTTGCAGGAAAAAAAAATGTGATCTAATTCTAAAACACCATTTAAACAGTCTAATATGGGGACTGCCAATGCCACATATAAGAAGCTTTCTGAGACAGAGAGAGAGAGTTGGAGGATATTTATTTGGCTTAGTGACTAAAGCCATCTTAAACTACAAACTTACATACTGAAAAAAAGAACAATTTTTTTAAATTTTTTAAGTTATTAAATAGAAAAGAAGGAAATCTGTGCAATTTGTATTCTTTAACTTTTTGTGATTAGTTTCTATCTGAACAAATCTTATAAAAATAAGAAAACCTTTGGACAAATATTTAATGTAAAGAGATGTCTGTTAAATTTGAGAACTCAAAGCAGGGAAATAAAATGATTAAATCTACATTTTGGAAAAAAAAATCAAGTATTTGCTGAGTCTGTCACAGGCCTAACTAATTTGAGACTGTGGTATTTCCTAAATTACGGTGTGTGAAAATTGAGGAAATAAATTTTCTCTATAAGGCAGGCAGCCTTATAGAAAACATGTTTTCTCAAATTTATACCAATTAAAAATTCCCAAATAAAGTTTTCTGATTGGTCTATCAACAGGTTAAGTTTCCTACTCAACAGTTTAAATAATTTACTTGATAACACTATTTGGTTCTAAAAAGGCTGACATAAAATGTAGTGCGTATAAATCAGAAAATGCATAATACTGGCTGTATCATAATACTAGAATGTGGAAAAAAGGACACAACTCCTTTCGTACTTACCTAATTATTTTCTATTTTCTTTTTTTTGTTCCTGTTTTATGTAAAAGTGAGTATATTGTACACATATGATCCATATAAATAAATTACATATATATAGAAGGGGGCATACACCTAAATTTTTATTGATAGAGTATATAATCAAGGAAGACTGAGTAATACAATGAAATTTTCCAACTATAACACTGGGAAATATTCATGACAGAAGATTGTAATCATTTCTTAAATAGGGCACAGAAAGTAGGAGCCATGAAGGAAAAGATTGAGAAATACATCAGAGAAATAAGATCATATTAAAATTAAAATTTCTTTTCCTCAAAAAATGCCTTAAGACAGAAAGCAAGCCACAAAGTATGAAACAATAACCTATAATCAACAGTGGGTTAGTGTCTAGTATATCTACAAATAAATATGAAAAACAGACAACTTGATAGATGACAGACTTGAAAAAGCACTCTATATAAAGTGGGTTTCTCAACAGTCAATATACATATCAAAAAGTGCTTAACTCACTAATAATCAGGAAAAGCAAATTGAAAGCTCATTGCAATGTCTCTCTACAAACTCACCAGAATGGCTGAAATTAAGCACAGTGATAATATCAAGTTTTGGAGAAGAAATATTATCAACCATAGCTCTCATTCACATCTGGTAATAAGCAAATTGTATAGCAACTTTGGGAAACTTGATTACCTACTAAAATTGAACCCATGATCTAACAATTCACATCTAAGTATATATTCAACAGAAATGCATGTGTATGTGCATCAATCATAGCACAAATTCAAATTTCCATGAATATGAAAAATGGTTACACACACCATGGTATGGCCACACAGTGCCATACTCTGCGGCCAGGAACAAAAGTGGTGCTAAGCAAAACATGAGGAATTACACACATGCAATGCTGTGGGGAAAAGACACCCAGAGACAGAAGAGTAAATTCTGACTGATTCAATTTATACAAAACTAATCCACGATATCTAGATGGGAGAGTGATTAACTTTGGGAAGCAGGAAAGGGGCAGTGGTTAGGAATCAGTAAGAGGGCTTCCAGGGATGCAGATAACACTATCCTTCTTCAGTGGTTGGTGGTTACACAGGAGTGTTCATTTTGTGATAACTCACTGAGCTGTATTGTTATATTTCTTTAAAACATATGGAGACCAAAAGCTAACTTTAGCAGCTTTACTCTGAAGATGAAATTAGTATTTTCTTAAACATGGGCAAGTTTTTCTTCTAACTTTTCACAGAATCCTACTAAGAGGAAAGGGAAGAATTGTTCTAGTATAATAGCTAAAATGTCCTCAGGCTTTAAAAATCATCATTAGCAAGTATAGTATTTATTTTATAGTCTATATAACTTTAAAAGTTTCCAAAGAAATCAATTGGGAAATAACAGTTGTACATGAATACTGGAGTAATTACTTGAATATAATCCAGAAACTAAAAAATAAAGAAGATAAAAATGAAATGTTTTTAACAGAAAAGTTCAGTTGGAGATATGTAGAACTGTTTGAGATATATAGAAAAATAATTTCTTCTGAAATGAAAGGCACTCCCTCCAAGGCAGAGAGGTTATCTTAATCAGTGGTATACAACTGTGTCAAGCTAAAAAGCCCCTTCACACTGAACTGAATTGTATATGGAAGCTAGAGAAACACCAATTTCACTGCCACATTGCAAAAGGGAGCAACCCTATTTCTGACATGACACAGCCTGCCAGGACTGTACATTATATTTCAGAAGTCCAGGTTATGTTTGCATATTTCTTTTGCTACCAGCAGCAAGTAACTTTAACCTGCCCCTTGTGATTTATCTGTAGTCATACTGGTTTGAACCAAACTGAGTCAAACCAAAGCAACTGTGATTAGAAATGAAGGGCTCTAGGGTGTCACAAGTGGCAGCCCAGAAGTGGATATATACTGAACACATACAAGTTGAATATCTCTGTCCTAAAAATGTTTTTTATATTAAAGTATGAAAATCATGATTTAAAAATGATATTTGTTTTTCTCCTCCTAGTTAGAAAAAAATTCAAACCCTGGTGTTGAGACTTCTCCCTTAAAACAAGCTTAGCATAAATATTCAGAAATAACAATGCTCAGTCAGCTGAAAGAAAAGACAAAACCAACTTTGATGTTGAACATTTCCTTAGATATCAAACTACAGAGTACTGTGTCTGCCGTATACTGTTAAAATTGCTTTACATACATTAATTCATTTCATCCTCAAGCAACCTATGAGACACAGAATGAGACAGAGAAATTAAGTACTTGTGCAAGGTAACAAAAATGACATTTGAACCCAGGCAATCTGATTGTAATTTCTGCTCATAACAGAAGAGACTGGTCAACTCTAGCTAAAATTTGTATCCATATAAAATACTGAACACAGGAGCATTTATAATATTCATTAATTCAACAAATACTTAACTGAGTGCTTAAGACAGGCCAGGCATTACTCTAGGTGTTTCAAACTCAACAGTTTATAAAACTAAAGTTCCCTGCTGCTGTGAAAGTTTTCATTTGGTGGAAGCTGACAATAAATAAGTAAAATACATCTGTCTAATAAAACATACGGCTTGTCTGAAGCTACAGGGCATGAGATATACTGGAAATACGCTGCACTGTTATTCTTAGGGTATAAAGAGAAGGTATCACTGATGAGGTGACATCTGAGTAAAGATCTGCAAGAAGTGAAAGGATAAATCATGAGAATATCTGGGAGTGGAACATTCCAGACAGAAGTATCAACAAGTACAATATTCCTGAGGAGAATGTGTGCATGGTATCGTCAAGAAACAACAAGGAGACAGTATGTCTGGAATACAGTTAAGGAAGAGGGAGACGATGAGGTAAGAGGAGGAGAGGGAGAGGCTTTATTTACATAAAGCCACTGTTAGATTTTACATAAAGGCTACTGTTTTCAGATAGGGAGCCATTTAAGGGATTTGCACAGATAACCAAGACTGAACTTTGGGTTTTAAGGGTTCTAGAAGACTCTGTGGTACCGGGGGAAACAGTCTCAGAGGTTAAAGCGTCTGCCTGGAATGTGGAGACCCGGGTTCGATCTGAGTTGGGACTATCCCCTGGAGAAGGAAATGGCAACCCACTCCAGTACTCTTGCCTGGAGAATCCTATGGAGGGAGGAGCCTGGTAGTAGGCTACAGTCCATGGGGTCACAAAGAGTCGGACACGACTGAGCAACTTCACTTCACTTAAGAGGTAAAAAGTAATGAACAAAAAGAGAAGGGTCATAGTCAGTGAGGTTAACATTTCTCAAGGGTCAGGGTCTTTACTGGCAGAGATAAAGAGAGAAGAGGCTAAAATTTCCACCTGCACTGTGGTTGGGAAGAATCCAATCTGAATAACACCTGCTATGGAAGCCAAAGAGACAGTAGAGGCAGACACGACAAAGGAAAAGTGAAAGTCACTCAGTCGTGTCCAACTCTTTGAGACCATATGGACTGTAGCCAGGCTCCTCTGTCCATGGAATCCTCCAAACAAGAATACTGGAGTGGGTAGCTGTTCCCTTCTCCAAGGGAGCTTCCCAAGGGATCGAACCCAGGTCTCCCGCATTGCAGGTGGATTCTTTACCGTCTGAGAATAACATCTGTTATGGAAGCCAAAGAGACAGTGGAGACAGACACGACAAAGGAAGATAGGGAATTTCCCAGCGGCATTAGAGTAATGTAATGGGTTCCTCATGGAAATACTCACAGGGAAAGACAGAGAGTGTCACTGAACAGCAATCCCAATCAACAAGGCAGCTTTGCTAGCTAACACTTGCAAGCCAGGCATTTAAAAGACTTGCCTGCTTTAAAAACAGGCAAAAAGTCCTAGATAGCACGGAAAAGAATATGATTTCAATTTTGTAATAATCATTAAAAGAAGGTCACATAAAAAGAAAAAAATACCCCCAGTTCGCATATGAATTCTCATGGGAGTAATAATCTAATACATATTGTTTTGAAGATGGGTAAAATTATTACTTTAATACCATAAAACGGATGAGTAAAGAATGATATAAGCTGCTTATGCAAATATATTTGAAATGAAGTAAAATTTGGTGTTCAAATGGAGAAGCTATTGAAGTGTCCAGTAATGATACATTTAAATAAGGCAATTTGGCTGGAAGTGCATTCATCTGTAAATAATTTACACACAGATCGAGTTATTAGCTAGCTTAAAAAAAAAAAAGTATGAGTTCTGAAAGCATACCCAAAAGGATAATTTCGTCTCTAAGGATAAAGAGCGCAGATTTTAAAAGGGTCTTAGAGTTCCTTCAAGAAGAGATTCTTTGAAGTATAAATGGCTGGTAGGGCAGAGGCAGAAGCTGACGTGGAGCCTCGGGAGTGCTGGGGAAGAGGGCCCACAACTCTACTAACCCAGTCACTCAGCAGAGTCTGGGTCTCAGCCATCTCAGCAGGTCTGAGCCTTTTCATTTTGCTGGAAAACCCTCCCCTGGTCTAACCAACTGTCTACATCCCAACCATGAACTTCCACCTTGAAGGTACTATTTTTGTAAGACGACATAGAGGTCAATCGTTTCTATATTTCAGATCTGTGCTTTTTATACATATTTTGCAGTTTTCTCCATTTGTGAAATGTGCCAAAATCTACTCACTGACTTAAAAAAAAAACAAAAAAAAAAACACAGGTACAATGAAGAAGAGAATATGAGCTAATAATAAGAAGCTCATCAGTTAAAGATATTAAATGGAGAACAGGCTGGTAATGAATACTTTTAATTCCTTTGTGGAATCTTTTTGGTTCTTCAGGATTCAGCATTATAAAAGCTGTAATTCCCTTTGACTGCTAATCATAGGATTGCTGCTTGTTTGTTAGATTTTGAGTTTCAATTTGAATCAGTTGCCTTCCTGGATAACTGCTTACCTGTCACTTATATTTTGGGGGTATTTCATCGTATATTCTGGGGTTAGAGTCACTGCTTCTTTACTCTCCTCTTATAATTTATTATGTTTCATTGGAGATGCACTTTTAGAGTTCTTGCAAGTCTGCCTCATATATGTTTGCATTCACATTTCATGGACAGTTTGGCTCAGTATATAAACTTCTAGTTTCAAAATAATTCTCCTACAGAACCCTAACAACATTTTCTCCACTATGATCTAGTATTCAGGGTTGCCACTGTGAAGTGTAATAACTGTCTAATTCAGGTTTTTTTTGTTGGTAACTTATTTTTCTCTTCAGGATCTCAGGGCTTTCTTCTTTAGTCAGTAGACTAAAATGCCAAAAATATGCATTTACAAGGGAGTATTTTATATTCATTCATTCTGTTTGATACTTGCTCAGCCCTTCTATCTAAAGATTAATACCCTTCTTTAGGTTTTATGATTTCGTAATTATTATTTCCTTAACTTCCTCTCTGGATTTGACATACATTTTTTGTGCCCATTCATTATCTTTGAACATGCTTCTGTGTTTTGTTCTATTTCACACATCATGCTCTTTAAAAATAAGGACATGTTACAGTTTGTTAGAAAGTGAGAGATGCTACTGAAATGAAATGAAGAAGTGGAGCAGAGTAAGTAAGTTCAGGTGCTGGAGGCAGTGGGAGAGTAAAGGTTGGGATTTTTGAACAGGATGATCAAGGCAGGCCTGCCTGAGCAGCTGACATGCAAGCACTGAGAAAAGGCTACGTGGCTGTCTGACGGAAGAACATTCCAGGGAGAGATACAACTAGTACTAAGACTCTACGGCAGAAAGTTCGTGGAATGTTGGAGGAGCGGTAAGATGACCAGTGCAAGTGAAGTAAAGCGAGTGAGGGAGACAGGGTAGTAGAAAACAAGATCAGAGAGAAAACCTCAAGGGGACTGTGTCATTTAGGATTTTGTAGACTACTGCAGAGACCTCCCAGTGTGTGTAAAAGGCATTTCCCTTGTGGCTTAGCTCATAAAGAATCTGCCTGCAATGTGGGAGACCTGGGTTCGATCCCTGGGTTGGGAAGATCCCCTGGAAAGGGGGTCTGGGGAATTCCATAGCCTGTGTAGTCCCTAGGGTTGCAAAGAGTCTGACACGCCTGAGCGACTCTCACTTTCACTGCATGGTACAACAGTGACGGTTAAATTTGAGCAATTCCCCTTTGATTGGTAGTATTATTAAAAACAGATTTAATGTTCTAGTTATGAAAACTATTATTTATTTTTACTTTATTTCCACCGTAACTTCAGAAATTTTGGCAAAAAACAATGCCCCATCATGCTTTTATTCTAAACTATAGATGCTATAAGAAAAAAAAATGTATGCAATATTTGAAACTTAACTACCCCTGCTTTTTATTACATGGTCAAATTATTACTTAGTAAAGTTCATTTGGTTATATTTATTTAAGAAAAAAGGACACTGCATTTCTTGTAAATCAGCAGTGATGCTAAATCCTACATCTCTCGATTTGTACCAACACCATCATCTCCTACTGAAAAGAGAGGGTAACAGGAGAAACCCTGGGAAAGATTAAATGACAGCAGAGCTAAGGGGTCAGAATATAATATCTTAGTTGTTTCAAGGCAATTTTCTTGGTTGTAATCAAAGTAAATTTAATAAAACTAAAAACAATCTGCCCCTAGAATGTTACAATCTCCTGTTTTGAATAAATTCATATTATCTGGAAATCAATACGGCTCATGTTGCACACAAACAAGGTCTGAAAATAGTAACACCCCAGAGCTCCAACAGGATGCCATATCCTTGAACTTTTTAGATCAAAATGAAGGGCTATTTCCTGGAAGAAATGATGCTTCTGAGCAAGACATTTCTTAAAATACTATTTCCAGAATTACTTGCAACCACCATAATGAAGCATTAAGTCATCAGCCTGATTGTTAACAGCACTGGTGACACAGAAAAACTGCTCATATTTACTGGACCACATGACAATTAAGAACAGAGCATTTTTGTGATTAATAGGTTAAAAGGCAGGAATTTTCAATGAACTAACTGGAGCAACTTTCAATTCTTTGATGATTGCCCTGACCAGTTTTAACTAGATTAAAGTAATTTGAAAATGTTTCTCTAAAAGTTACATCTGTTAATAGTTACAAACCAGCTTAAATTCCCATTAAGTTTTATTCAACAAATCTCAAGATTCTGTTCTGAGACCTCATAAGTACCCACTATTCTATAACAGGATTAGCAGTGCATTTCCACATTATGTTGGTTTGGAAAAAAATTTTAATGTAGGCTCCCTAGGAGTTCATTTTCAACCAAACAATATCAACCCACTTAAGCCATAAAGACCCATTTCCACTGGCAACAATATGAAAACCAAAACGTATTACATGGGGCAAACTCCCAGGGAATAAACCCAACAAAGCACAGAACCAGGATTGTGAGGGAGACTCAGCTTTGATAAAATACCATTGAATAATACTTAAACCAGAAATCATTTCTGTCATTTACAAATACAGATCTGTTTAACATCTTCAGTTGTGTAGGCTAACCACTTGGATGATCCTAAATTTCCTTGAAGACTTTGCACTTAGCTTTCCAAGTATTTGGTTCTGGTTTTGCTTCAAGCTTAAAGTAATTCTAGCATCATATAGCAACACACTGCAACAAAAAGTTGATTTTTAACAATGTCTTCTATATAGAGATCACTGTTTTTAACTGTTGTCTCTTCAAGAGAAGGGAACAGTGAAGTGTGTCTTTAAATGTCAACCACAAACAAACATATTCTCAGTCTCCATGAATCATGGCTTTCAACCAAAAATGCAATACTAACATAACTCTTCATGCAAGGATCACGGTAGATTTTATATACTTGTAGTTAACAATTCTCATAGGATTTGTTGGAATTAATAACATATTTTTGTAAAACAAGCCTCTATTTCTCCCATCCAAACTTATTTCCCTTCAACTCTGTTTCATAAAAATGAGCACAAGGAAGGGCAGACAAACAAAAGGAGGTCACTATATGAGACAGGGCATGTACTTTCTTACACTGCACAAAGGGAGGACAGAATGGCACAGGAATGAAGTACATCAGTGTCAGAAAGGAACTGAACAGAGGTGAATGCAGAAAAATAGGGGAGGAAATGGAAGAGGTAAAATGGAGAAAGGAAGATAGATAAGTGGGAAAAAAAAACACAGGAAAAGAAAGGAGAGGTTAGGAGGGCAAAAAGAAAACAAAATGAAAGAGAGAAAAGAATGGAAAGCCTTCAAAAAATATTTGAAGGTTCATTTGAGGTGGACCTTAATAAGCTGATAAAATTCTGATTGAGTTGAAGGAACTTACTGGGAGCCACATTTGATGAAACTGCTTGAATTTTCAAATACTAATTAAAATGTTTGTTTTTAAAATGTTTCCTTTAATCCTCTCATTTATGTTTATAAAATAATGCTATAGACAGAAATTAAGACACAGCCGGAAGTGACTATGATATCCAAGAACTTTTGGGAAAAAAAGAGAAAAAAATTTGTCCTATTTTAAAATTATGATAAATACTAACTGTACTATGTATGAACTGAGAAAAGTGAAGTTGTAGCTACTATATACTGCAACACACAATATCCTAGATATGATTTCAGAGCTTTTAAGACTACTGCACTAAGGCTTCCCTGGTGGCTCAGTTGATAAGGAATCCACCTGCAATGCAGGAGACCCAGGTTCTATTCATGGGTCAGGAAGATCCCCTGGAGAATGGAATAGCAATCCACTCCAATATTCTTGCCTGGGAAATCCCATGCACAGAGGAACCTGGCAGACTACAGTCCATGGGGTCAAAAGAGTCGGACACAACTTAGTGACTAAACCACCATACTACAGTTAGAAGAAAGCCAAAAACCATGTGATCAGGGAAAGCATAGTTAACAAAAACACAAATTTAAAATTTCACTCTTTTGAATTGAACTGGAGAATTTCTTATATTCACTGCCAAGAAAAAACACCTAAGAAGTGAAAACTTAGATAGCTTCATTGCTGAAATACTGACTTTGAAGAAAATACAGTTCAAAACAATAAAACAGAAGAATTCCCATTTGCCAGAGAGGGTATGATTCTCCAAATAATCTGATGTTTAAGAACCTAAGAAATACAGTTGGGCCAAAAATAAAGTAGCTGACACTAAAAAACTCATATTATAAAAATTGCAACAGAAAAATTCCAGATGAACTAGCAATTAACTATTTCAATTACAGTTATTTGATGTCAATTATATTTAGCCAAAATTATAGCACTATATCTAACAAGAATAGGCTGTGGAATCAGCTTTATCTTATTTTAAGAGGCTCTAAGAGCTGGCTTGGAAAAGACCCTGCTGCTGGAAAGATTAAGGGGACAACAGAGGATGAGATGGTTGGATGGCATCACCAACTAGATGGACATGAGTTTGAGCAAGCTCCAGGAGTTGGTGATGGATAGGACTGCGTGCTGCAGTCTATGGTGTCGCAAAGAGTCGGACACAACTGAGCAACTGAACTGAACTGAAAAGCTGGCAAAACCATTTTTAATAGTATGGAGTGATGGGGAGTACTCCAAGTCAGCCTCAGAAATAGCCTTAAAAAAGAGGAATTAAGAACAAAAAAAATTTTTTTTAATGCAATTTAAAACTGTATCTGAAATCATTAAGTGGTAAACTGGGAGGAAGGCAATGTCAGTTAACATTTAAAAAGCTGTTTCTAATGAGGATGATATACCACACACATATTATACCTGCATATCACATTGATATTTGAACTGATTCAAGTAACTTCAAGAACTGTTGATGGTGTGGAGAAATGAACAACACAGTTTTTCATATTAGCTTTCTTGGAGAAAATTATATGGTAGAGATGGGGCTGTTTTATTTTTAACTTGTATACATTACTGGATCTTAAAGATCCATATCCACTGGACATTTAATGATAGGATGTACCCCATGTTTACTGTAAAAACTAAATGTAATAACAGATTTTTCACTAGTAGTCTAATAAATAACAAAGTCATATATTTTATTCATCCTATAAGTGTTTAAGGGTCTATGATGTACTGAGAAATATGTGAAGTTCTAGTGATCTGGTTAAAAAACAATGTCAATCTAATGAATCAGACAAATGACTTTATTAAAATATATTAAAATGCAATGACATATGATAGATGTGCAACAGGTCTGGAGGGACAATGGAGAAATACCTAAGGAGAGGCACAGAAGACAGAAAGCTTCCCAGTCAAAGCTGAATCTTAAAAGTATCTTAAGAGCATACTAAAGGAAAAAGTAAAATTATCTGTTTCCAAATGACTAAACTCTAGAGACTGCACAAAAAAACTGAAGAGAATAAAGAAATTCAATAAAACTGCAAGATTAAAAAAAAATCAACATGCAAAAGTCAGTCACATCTCCATACATTAAAAAGGAACTATCCAAAAAAGAAACTAATAACAACACAACACAGCATTTATAATACCATCAAAAAGAATAAGATAGTTAGGAATAAATTTAGCCAAGGAGGTAAAAGATTTGTATACTGAGAAGCACAAAGCATGATGAAAGAAATTAAAGAAGGTATGAATAAATGGAAAGACTTGGAACATTTAATATTGTTAAAGTGTCTGTGCTACCCAAGGCGAGTCACAGATTCAGTGGCATTTCAAAATACCAATGGCAGTCTTTACAGAAATAGAACAAACAACCCTCTAATTTGTATGGAAACACAAAAAATCCTGGATGCCCAAAACAATCTTTAGAAAGAACAACATGGCTGAAGGCATCACATTTCCTGATTTCAAAACATATGACAAAGTTACAGTCATTGAAACAGCAAGGTACTAACATAAAGACATATATACAGACTTTTGGAAGAGAACAGTGAGCCCAGAAATAAACCCATGTATATATGGTCAACTGATCTTCAACAAGTGTCCTAAGGAGAAAAGGAGAGTCTCTTCAGTAAACCGTGTTAGGAAAACTGGATATCCAAATGCAAAAGAATAAGACTGAATCCTTATCTTACACTGTACACAAAAATCAACCTGAAAAGAAGTAATGCTTTAATCATGAGACCCAAAAATATAAAACTACTAAAAGAAAATTCAGGAAAAAACACTTCTTGGCAATAATTTCTTGACAGGACACCCAAAAGACTGGTAACAAAAGCAAAAACAGACAAGTGGGGCTACATCACACTAAAAAGCTTCTGTACAGTAAAGGGAGGAATTAAAAAGTGAAAACAGTAACTTACAGAACAGGAAAAAGTATTTGCAGACCATATATCTGATTGAGGAGCTAATATTCAAAATATAAAAGGAACTCTTCTAACTTACTAGCAACAACAATCAAACAGAAAACAAGACCTCAAAACCATAAATAACTAATTGAGAAAAAGGCAAAGGATCTGAATAGACATTTTTCTAAGGAATACTTACAAACGACATGGATGGACCTAGAGATGGGCATACTGAGTGAACTAAGTCAGGTAGACAAGTATCACACATTACTTACATGTGGAATCTTTTAAAAAAAAAAAAAAGGTACAAATGAACCTATTTACAAAACAGAAATAGAGTCAAAGATGTGGAAAGTATCTGTGGGGGGATAAACTGGGAGACTGAGCTTGACATATGCACACTACTATATATAAAATAGATAACGAATAAGAACCTACTATGTAATCACACAAGGGACTGAACTCAACACTCTGTAGTAACCTATGTGGGAAGAGAATCTAAAAAACAGTAAGTCTATTTATATTTATAACTGATTCACTTTGCTGTAGTGCAGAAACTAATACTACCTTGTAAATCAATTATATTCCAATAAAAAATTTTAAAAAGAATACTACAAATGGCCAATAGGTATATAAAAAGATGTTAAACCTCACTAGTCATCAAGGAAATGCAAATCAAAACCATAATGAGACAGTTAACAACACTGTATTACACACTTAAAATTTGTTGAGAGTAGATCTCATGTTAACTGTTCTTGCCATGATTATCAACAACAACAAAAATCTTCTAGACCATTACGACTGAGAAAGCAATAAAAAAATAACATAAACAGAATGTAATGAGACTGTTTTGCTACATGGTCTCATTACGCAAAGTTAAGCAGATGATTGTGCTCTTTGAGGCCTACTTTCTAAAAAATATGATCCAGAATACCTAGATATTGGAAAAATGAACTGTATTTAGAATATATAGAAGACTTACTGCAAAAATAGAGTGAATGAATTTTTAGGATATTAGTAGCAAAGAAAGAAGGCTATTTTACTTTATGTCACCTAACAGAATTTCACATCATATAGGTATTTCTTTTCACTTGCTGGACAAATAACCGTGCTTGTATTTTTGTTGCACAAACAAACCCACATGTGATTATATATTGTCATATTTTGTTCTCCAGCTGTTTCATATATGAATGACTTGTCTCCCAAATTACATGACAAACTTCTTTAGGGCAAATTATACTGTCTTCTTCTTTTGTATCTATTAGCAGCTAACACTGTGTTGGGCTATAGAACTGCTCAATAAATGTTTGTTGAATTGAATGGTACCCTTAATCACTGCCATTTCTTTTCTCTGAAGTACAGTTGAATAGATTTAATGCTGTGGTGCTGTCAGCCTTTATACTTCATCCTGCTTCTGTGACGACTACCTTGCTTGCTAGGAAAAGGCAAATTCAATCCTCACATTTGTTCAATCAATGCTACTCCTGCCAGGATTATCAACAATAATGACAATCAATGCTAAATCAAGTGGTGAGTTTTATTACACACAAGTATCTGTCACCTAGAGACTGAACCCAAAATACCTATGTTAGATAGAGTCATTATTAGTCTGTACCTGATTCAAAACAAATGATCAATCTTAAATACAAGTTCACTACCTGTATCTCATTCTTTAAGTGGGAATAAAAAAAAACAGTAAAAAGGGAAATAATAAAAATATTTTTAAAGTTAATAAACTATAAATGTCTTCTACATACCGGCATTTTTATGCCTAAATGTGAAGACAAATTAGTTTCTTATAAAGTGAAATTCTTCTACTCTAAACTGTAACATCTACAAGTACACATTTATTTTACAGAAAGATAAAACAATCAACCTTAACCCTATCAGAAGTTGGAGGTCAAAATCAAAAGTATGATTCTCAAGTTAAGTTAATCTTCAAAATATAAGCTATGTCTTAATGCTTATTTACTGCAGTGAAGAATTTTTTCTTTACAAATGCAAAAAGATTAAGCTGAATTAAGTAGTTCAAAGCTTGCTTATAATCAAGGGTAAGTTATAATATATAACATGCAACTAACAAAGAGATAATCACAGTGATCCTAAAAGGTCCTATTTTAATAAGCATGAATCAGAAAAGCAAAAAGATCAGAATCCAGATATAACCGTCATTCACAATCCTACAATTTATGACAAGTCACGATTTATGCAACTGTGAAAAGATTCATTTAAAATCATAGTGCAACTATATTATTTCCTCAGGTTTAATTGAAACTTTGAAGGAAAAAAGAAGTACCGGCCAATTAAAGGTTCTTTGACAAATCTATTTTACTGCACTTTTTATATCTATAATTCTCTTGAAATAATGGAAAAAATTACTATATATGAACATGAAAAATGAGATATTTCCTCTCTTCAATTACTTTTCCTAAATAATTTAAAATTAACATCTAGTTCAGTTCAGTTCAGTTCAGTCTCTCAGTCGTATCCGACTCTTTGTGACCCCATGAACCGCAGCACACCAGGCCTCCCTGTCGATCACCAACTCCCGGAGTCCACCCAAACCCATGTCCATTGAGTCAGTGATGCCATCCAACCATCTTATCCTCTGTCGTCCCCTTCTCCTGCCCTTAATCTTTCGCAGCATCAGGGTCTTTTCAAATGAGTCAGCTCTTCGCATTAAGTGGTCAAAGTACTGCAGTTTCAGCTTCAACATCAGTCCTTCCAATCTAGTTAATGTTGTACAAAATCAACAACAATGAAGAAATTTTTTTTTTAAAACTCTGGCCTAGAATATGAATAATGTTAATGTACTATCAAGTGGTGGTTCTGTGGCTTACATTATATCTCATTCCTCTTAACACAGTTTTTAAAGGTGAATTGGAAATATATTTTTCTATCAAGCAACTACAATGATTTGGCTGAAAAACTCTTATCTATACTAACCTCCCATGGCAAAAATTGAGATTTTCTTTCTAATTTAAGGAAACCAGGGATGAGGTCAAATCGAACAGTTAGGAAAAGAGTCACAGTAACAGTAAGTATATTCATATTTATTGCTACAATGAAAAAAACACCCTTCTAATCCTGATTCCCATAAAAGATTTAAAGCTCCATTGAAATGTAAGCACATGTGTATTATTCCGATGACATTTTATTCCCTCTCTTGCTGGCTGACATTTATAACATGACCTAGTTGAGCTAAAATTGCCATAGTAAAAAAGTAGCTGCATTGTGATAAGTGATTTTACCTAGACATGCTGTCTGGGTCCCACTGGTATACACACACTGACATCCCTGGGTGAGAAAGACTAATTCCTTCTACTTATCTTTTTCATGACAAAAGGCACTGATAATGACTTTTAAAGTTTCATGCTTACTAACTGAAAAGCCATGAATGTTCAGCATCACCAATCAAATCAGAAAGCTAAGCCCTGCAATATCACAAGATTAAAAAAAAAAAAAATCCTGAAGCCAATACCTTGGGAAATGAAGATAAAAGAAATGAAATCACATAAGTGGGTGGCCTTAGTATTTCAGGTCACATTCCCTACTCCCTGCAAGTAATAGTGGACCTGTAGCTGGGAGGCATATGACACAAAACATAAATATGGAATTTCTTTTCATTCCAATCCCAAAGAAAGACAGTGCCAAAGAATGTTCAAACTACCACACAATTGCACTCATCTCACGTGCTAGCAAAGTAATGCTCAAAATTCTCCAAGCCAGGCTTCAACAGTACGTGAACCCAAGACTTTCAGATGTCCAGGCTGGATTTAGAAAAGGCAGAGGAACTAGAGATCAAATTGCTAACATGTGCTGGATCATTGAAAAAGCAAGAAAGTTCCAGAAAAACATCTACTTCTGTTTTATTGACTAGGTTAAAGCCTTTGACTTTGTGGATCACAACAAACTGTAGAAAATTCTTCAAGAGATGAGAATACTAGACTACCTGACCTGCTTCCTGAGAAATCTGTATGCAGGTCAAGAAGCAACAGTTAGAACTGTATGTGGAACAACAGACTGGTTCCAGATTGGGAAACCAGTACGTCAAGGCTGTATGTTGTTACCCTGCTTATTTAACTCACGTGCAGAGTACACTATGTGAAATGCAGGACTGGATGAAACACAAGCTGGAATCAAGCTTGCCAGGAGAAATCAATAACCTCAACTATGCACATGACACCATCCTTAGGCAGAAAGTGAAGAAAAACTGAAGAGCTTCTTAGTGAAAGTGAAAGAGAACAGTGAAAAAACAGGCTTAAAATTCAACATCAAAAAACTAAGATCATGGCATCCAGTCCCATCACTTCATGGCAAATAGATGGGGAAACAACAGAAACAGCGACAGACTATTATATGGGCTCCAAAATTACTGCAGATGGTGACTGCAGTCATGAAATTAAAAGACGCTTGCTTCCTGGAAGAAAAGCTATAACCAACTTAGACAGCATATTATAAAGCAGAGATATTACTTTGCCGACAAAGGTCCATTTAGTCAAAATTATGGTTTTTCCAGTAGTCATGTATGGATGTGAGAGTTGGACTATAAAGAAAGTTGAGCACCAAAGAATTGATGCTTTTGAACTGTGGTGTTGGGACTCTTGAGAGTCCCTTGGACTGCGAGGAGATCCAACCAGTCCATCCTAAAGGAGATCAGTCCTGGGTGTTCATTGGAAGGACTGATGCTGAAGCTGAAACTCCAATACTTTGGCCACCTGATTCGAAGAGCTGACTCATTGGAAAAGACCCTGATGCTGGGAAAGATTGAGGGCAGGAGGAGAAGGGGACGACAGAGGATGAGATGGCTGAATGGCATCACCGACTCAATGGGCATGAGTTTGGGTGGACTCCAGGAGTTGGTGATGGACAGGGAGACCTGGTGAGCTGTGGTTCATGGGGCTGCAAAGAGTCAGACACAACTGAGCGACTGAACTGAACTGAAAGCTCCTAATACCATATTAGGGGTTATAATAAATCATACAACTACTATTCTCTTGAATAGACACAGAATTTAAGTGCTAAAGTTTACTCTGGAATTCAAAGGTACCTTGATGTCTAGAGCAGGATAGTAGAGCTGGCGACATACATAAGCTGTGTGTACTGACCTGACTTGCACAGGGGCCAGAAGCCGAAGGGAAGCAGACTTGAGAGTGGGGTGGTAGGGGAGGGTAGAGAAAGGATCAGGCTGAACCTATGGGAAGGTCTATGTCTACAGACTATGTTTATGTCTACGGATCTATAGCAAAAGTTGTTTTCAGAAAGGACTCTGTGAGACATGGAGTCCAAGCATAGTTATGATAAACTATGGTAAATGCAATGCCATTTTACATGCTCTAGAATTTATATCTGTGAGAGTATCAAGAGACAGCATCTCTAATAAGAAAACAGCTATACAGGCCATACATTACAGAGGTGGTGGTGAGGGTGTGCCCTCATGCACCTGCAAGAGAAGACAAGAGTAAGGAACATGTGGGGCCTGTGTGCACTCCTGAGAGAGCCCTGGGGACTATCAGAGTAAGCTAGGCATTCTTTACAGGAAGGTGGATGCCTTGCATCATTCAGGCAGGACATGAGCCAATATACCTGAGTTATCACCATTAACATGACTGTGTGTGGATCTCCAGAACGGTGAGGCACAGAGACACTGAGGTTGGGCATAATGTATGTCTTGAACCTCAGAATGTTCTGACAGATGTGACAAAGTTAAAAGGATGACTTATAAAAGAGTAGAAGTCAGGGAAGGAGTACATATCCTAGAAGAGATGTATTATTCCAGAATGCTTAGAAAAGCAGTCTTCTCCCCTATGACAACTTGATAGCATCCTTAATAGTACTGGCGGTGGGGTGGGGGGGTAGTGAAGAGGGGAATGGTTATCTTAATGATGATGACAGTCATAACAAATGATATTTGCCTAGTGCCAGCTGCTGTGAAAAATATTAATACTTTATTATTCATTAACTCAATGAATTCTCACAATAATGTTATGGTGTTATTGGTGGTGCTATATGTTGGTGGTGCTATTATTAAATTTGCTTAATTACATGTATGGATGTGAGAGTTGGACTGTGAAGAAAGATGAGAGCCGAAAAATTGATGCTTTTGAACTGCGGTGTTGAAGACTCTTGAGAGTCCCTTGGACTGCAAGGAGATCCAACCAGTCCATCCTGAAGGAGATAAGTCCTGGGTGTTCATTGGAAGGACTGATGCTGAAGCTCAAACTCCAATACTTTGGCCACCTCATGCGAAGAGTTGACTCATTGGAAAAGACCCTGATGCTGGGAGGGGTTGGGGGCAGGAGGAGAAGGGGACGACAGAGGATGAGATGGTTGGATGGCATCACCGACTCGATGGACATGAGTTTGAGTAAACTCCTGGAGCTTGTGATGGACAGGGAGGCCCGGCGGGCTGCGATTCATAGGGTCGCAAAGAGTTGGACACGACTGAGCGACTGAACTGAATTGACTGAATTAATAATGGAGCTGAGCTTAGAATTTACCTTACATAAAAGGTAAGTAGTGGTGGCAGCTGTTTAGGGGCATTCTGGCAGGACCTCTGGCAACCCAGTCCATTATTCTTGCCTGAAGAGCCCCATGGACAGAGGGACATGGCAGGCTACAGTTCATGAGGTCGCAAGGAGTTGGACATGACCGTGACTGAACAATAGCAGCCCCAGAAGCGTTCTGTTTGGCAGCTTCTCAGAGAGTGCACAGAGGGGAAACCTGAGCATCAGCCAAAGCTAGAAGCAGCAACAGGGCTATGAAATTAAACCGTGAACTGCAAGTACCCTGCACAGAGCTGTGTAGTACTTAACGTGTTTCTGTTATATGCTGTAATTTTCCAACTTTTCTACCCATACCAAGAAGAGTTACTAGTTTTCAGAAAAAGGGCAGAAGATGAATTTGCTCAAATTCAAGTGACTCAGAGTGAGGGTAAGAAAGGAAGATCACTTACATCTTATGGGGCTTACCTCGTGCTTCTCCTCAAACCTTAGGAATTCAACATTCCACATGTTTAATGAATGCATGACAGGGTGGATCCCACAACTTCAAGATTCTTCCCACAACCAAATCACACTAATATACCCAACTGTCTGTATCCATTTCAAACCCAAACACTCCTCAGCTTCTAAAAAGTGAAAGTTAGAAAATTATTTATCATTTGAATTATAAAAACTCTCTTAGTAGCCCATAGGAAAGACTACATGACAGCCTCAAGATAAGTAATAAATGATAAACATACATGACACGAAATGCTACAAATGAGAAGACCAAATACAAAATGGTCAAGCTAATTTATGCATAATCATTTAAAAATGATAATTCTTTCACCTTTAAGCAACACAAAAAATTTTCAGTTGATAAGCAGTCTGGAACACTAGAACTTAAAGTTTGAAGACACATTTATAGTCTAATGTGACATTCTGAAATGCCATATTTAATAGTGGTAAAATTAATTTATGGCCACATTCAAAATGTAAGACTATATGATTACCTTTTATAGATTCTTTTAATTAATTAATCATATTTTACAAATTTCCTCCCCCCACCCCCCCCACACACACAGACTCTAACTTAAGCTGAACTACTTGTCCAAAAACTTTACCTTTTACTCAAGCAGTTGGTAAAAGCCAAACGCTTATCATGAACGTGACAGTGTGTTTAGGGTATTTTACTCTCATGAAATTTAAATTTTAGAAAGACAAAAATACAAGAAAATAGGCAAAGTAAGTGCAAGCTGGTTAAAAAAAAAAAAAAAAAGAAGAAGGAAACTAACAATGAACTGGGATAAGCATGGTGCTCAGGGTATGCCTCTCTAAGAATATAACATCTGAGTTGAGAAAGTGAGAGAAATAAACTATGTACAAAGCCAGAAAAAGAGTTACAGGCAGATGAAAAAGGATGTGAAATAAACTACAGAAGAAAAATACTAGCATTTGAGGAACTACAAGGACATCAATGTGATTGTGGTCAATGAACAAGATCAGGCTAGGAAGCTAGAGAATTGGGCTCAATCATAAGCCACAGAAAAGAATCCAGTTCTTATACTAAGGACAATACAGAGTTACTGAAAAGTGTTTTATGCAGGGAGTAATGTGATTCAAATAACATTTTAAGAAAGTCAACTTTAAACTGTACATAAACTGTGTATAAATAGATTAGAGGGGCTCCAGTAGGAATCAAGAAAGTTAAACAATGATGATACTTTGAAATAGGTGTCAGGAGATACAAAAAGATGAGAGTAGATTCAAGACAAAATTTGAATAAAGAAGCAATAAAGCTAAGAAATGAATGGAGATACAGAAAAAAGAACTTAATAAGTCCTAGGTTTTTGCCTTGAGTAATTTTAAGGTAATATTATACCAAAAGTTCTTCAAGACAAATATCCAAGTCCTATACACTCAAAAGGTCATTTAGGAAAAGAAATAAGATTTAGAACAAGTATTTTAAATAACCCACTAGCTAAATAAAGAAGGATGAAAAGGAGGAAGGAGGAGGAAAGGAAGGGGACAAAAAGAGGAAGGAAAGGAGGGGAAAGAAAAAAGGAGGGAGAGAGAGTGGAATCCCTCCATCATCTGGGGCATTTCAATGTCCCCAGTGTACCTCACAATCATGTGTAAGCTGATTCCTGTTACTTACTTGCTCATCTCCATATTTATTTTCCATTTACAGATAACTTTCATAAAGTAAGCATACTCTAAAATGAAAATTAATGTTGGAATTAATGTCTTTTACAGTTGTTAGAAGAACCACAAACTTATTGATGTTTCATTCTAAGTAAAAATTTAAAATATGAACTTGCAGAATTTCCCTGGTGGTACAGTGGTTAAGAATTCACCTGTCAATGCAGGGGATAGGAGTTCGATCCCTGGACTGGGAAGATTCCACAAACTGGGGGGAGAAGGGGTAAACTAAGCTTGTGCCCGCCTGCCACAACTACTGAGCCCACGCACCTAGAGCCCATGCTTCATTCACAACAAGAGAAGCCACTGCAATAAGAAGCCCATGCACCACAACTGGAAAGCAGCTCCTGCTTGCCCCAACTAAAGAAAGCCAGTATGCAGCAAGAGACTCAGCAAAGCCAAAAACAAATAAGTAAAATGAATAAATTAAAAACAATATGAATTTCCAGCTTATAAATACTCTGAAACCTGAGAGAGAAAAAAAAAGGAGCTATATGTGCTACTCAAATCTAAGTAAGAAAATGTTTAAATTGTGGGTGAGATGGTTTCTTGAAATGGACATGAAAGTTTCTTAAAAGTGACAGTGTTATAAGTTTCTTGAGGAGGGAGTAGAATTAGATGTAGTAGAATAGCTAATGAAGCAAGGTTTAGGAGACTTGGGCTCAAGAATTAGTCTAATACTGTATATTAATATTCAACCAAACAAAGTATTATTTAACTTGCTTGTACTTTAGTTTTTCAACAAGAAAGGAAGGAGGCTGTAGTAGTAATTATTTGTTTCTCTTCCAGCAATAAATCCAACGCTTTTATGAAACTACATTAATAGAGGTAACACGTTAGACAAGCTTGAGAGACAAAAGGCCTACTTTCATCAGAAAAGGACATTCCCACATGTGAATGAGGGTATTAATTTACATCAAATACTAAGGATAGTAACACACTGTTTACTGACTTAAACTGGGAGTAATTCAATAAATTGATTGTGTATTAGTAGGTACAAGACTAACCCTTAAAGAAAATATAAAAATGGTTTAGTTTACAATAGAAGAAAGTGTACAAAAACAACAGTGTGACACAAAATGTTCCTTTAGGAATAAGAATATTTGCACTGTTTTTTAACTTCTCCAATTAATATCACCAAGACCAATGCCAAGCAACTTTCCAATCAAATGCCTTTCTAGGCATTTCTGACAGAGGTGAAGAATGAACAATGACCTTAATTAATTAGACTATTAAACACACACGCACACACCTGAACATGCATGCAAACACACACACACAGACACACCTTACAGAAACTTAAGAGTCTATCAGCTAAAATATGAATTTGCTGTCCCTTAAAATTATATAAACTGTCAACAAGAACCTGGGAGAACTGAGGTGTAAATGAATATTTAAAAACTTCACTCAAATTTCACTGAATGTTTAGCGGCTTTAAAAAAAAAAGTATCATTAAAATCAATAGAGATGAATGTGTTCAACTTCTGGTCACACTAAGTGTCAGAGATAACACTGATAAAATATAAGAGTAATACAAACAAACTACATTGAGATCATGGAAAGTATTCAAAAGCATACATAAGACTGAAGAAAGTTCATTTTAATTTTGAAAAATGAAAGTAGAATGGGTAAGAGTTCATGGCTTACTGATTCCCAGGCACTGATCAAGCTTCACAGCTACAACTATAGTTGCAGAAAATGAAGCAGGGGTAAAGGCAGCCACTCTGGCTAAACATGTTAGAAATTAAGAGTTTAGGGCTGGAAAAGCAACTGAAAATTTAGAGGAAATCCTGACAGAAAGTCAACCTCAGACCCAAATTCAGAACATAAGCTACACAAATTCCTGGCTGGTATCAAAATTACACATGAACATAGGAGGCCCGTGAAGCCTGATAAAAAAGAAGGAAGAGAAAAAAGTCAGGATTTTTATTTGTAATGGTACTATTAACTGAGTTAATTCATCAATCATTTGTAGTCTGAGTGTGAGAAAGATGGCTCTGGACAGACTTCACTCTCAGAGGAGAGACCCCAAAGTCATCACAGCTACTATCATTTAGGAGGGAATCCGTAGAAGCAAAGAAACAATACAAAGGAAGAGCACCATTTTAGCCTAAATCTTTGGGCTAATGGCCAAATTTCGTAGTCACAAGACAGACCTACCAGGCTTTGGGCTATTTAAAAAAACACAGCACCACCACCACCACTGACAGGAAGCTGTATAATGCACAGAAGACAGTATCTGCAATTTCTGTTCAAGCCAGCCTGCATGCTTAGTTGCTCAGTCGTGTCCAGCTCTTTGTGAGCCCAGGCTCCTCTGTCCATGGGATCCTCTGGCAAGAATACTAGCGTGGGATGCCATTTCCTACCCCATCAAGCAAGCCCACTGGTTCAAAACACCAAAGTCCGCTAAAGAATATGACAGAAGGCAGAGTTACTTCAACATAGAATCTACAATATCCAGTTTACGAGCAAGAATTTCCAGACATGCTAATTAATACTCAGCAAAAATGTATACCCTGGTCTCAGATGGTGAATTTAGCAGATAAAGTAATTCAAAGAAGCTATAATCAAAAAATTTAAGGAAAACATGCTATTAGTGAGTGAATACAGAGGAAATCTCAAGGGAAAAAGGGAAACCAAAAAAAAGAGAGAGAGACTCCAGACCTGAAAAGTATAGTAACTAAAACAAAACATCCCCAAATGAGTCCACAACAAAGTGGAGATGATAGGGGAAGAGTCAGTAAAAGTGAAGTTGGAGTGATAGAAATTACCCAAGTCAAAGGTAAAAGAGAAGAAAGACTGAAGTAAAATGATCTGAATATCAGAGACCTATGAGACAGTATGAAATGACATGTAACTGGAATCTCAGCAGGACAGGTAATAAAAGAGAAAAAAAAAAAAAAATCCAGAGATATAATGGCTGAAAAATTCCCAAATTTGATAGAAAATATAGTAGGCTAAGGTAAACACATGGAAAATTTATACTAAAAATAACATGAACTGCTGAAAGTCAAAGATAAAAAACAAATCTTGAAAGGGGCCAGAGAAATTCCATAAAGGGGAAAATGATAAGACTGATAGCTGAATTCTCTACAGAAACTATGGAGCCAGAGATACTGCAACAACACAAAGTACAGAAACCAAGAACTCTATTTCCAGGAAGTTCAATCCTTCAATAATAAAAATAAGTACATGTTCAGATAAAAACAGAGAATATGTTGTCAGCAGGTCTGAATAACATGAAACACTGAAAGAAACTCTTCAGTCTGAATGACTGAACTCAACTCAGGTCTACAGAAAAGACGGATATGAATAAATATATGGGTACGAATAAAAGAGTATGCAAAAATGTTCCTTTCTTCTCTTAATTTAAAGAAAATATATGATTATTTAAAGTAAAAGTTACGTCACTGTATGGATTTTATGTTAATAATAAAGTATTAATATTGGTTCATCAGTTGAATCAAATGTACTCACTAAGCAAGATATTAAAATAGGAGAAACTATGCAGGGAGAGATGGAATAGATGGAAACTCTACTTTCTGTTCAGTTTTTTTGTAAACCTAACATTGCTCTAAAAATAAAGTCTATAAAAATTTAATTACTGACATACGGTAATATAATGGTGATTACACCACGACTCCAATTTTTAAAAAACTGCTTGGGGTAACAGCAATCCTAACATTAAGCAAAATCATCTTTAAAACAACAATAATAAAATGTTTGTATTCTAAGACATATGTAAAAACTCCTAAGAAATTTTCAAAACAAAACAGTAGAACCAGTAAAGGCGTTTAGCAAAGCCACAGGTTACAGGGTCAATATTCAAGTATGAACTGGGAGGATGGGGTACATACACACACTACTATGGCGATAACAAACGACTAAGAAGAAAGTACTGTACAGCACAGGGAACCCACTCAATACTTTGTAATAATCTCCTTGGAAACAGAATTAAAAAGAGTAGGTATATGTGTATGTATAACTGATTCACTTTGCTGTATGGCAGAAACTAACACAACATTGTAAATCAACTATACTCCAATAAAAATTAATTTAAAAAGTAAATTATAGCTGTATATACTACCAACAATTCAGAAGTGATATTAAGAAAATAATTCCTTTCACAGGAGCTTTAAAAAATTCCTTAGCTATAAATTTAGCCACAAAAGCACAAGATCTATGCACTAGGAACTACCAAACATGATTAAGAGAATTTAAAGAAAATGAAAATACATAGCTACATTCCATATTTATACACTGAAAGACTCAATATTGTTAAAATGGAAAATTTCCCCACTTCATCTGATAAAATGCAATCTCTAACAAAATCACAATAAGTATTTTTTGTAGAAATTGACAAGCTGGTCCTAATTTATATATGGAAACGCTAAAAATATAAAGCGGGCAAAATAATTCTGAAAAAGAAGAACAAGGCCAAAGGAATTACACAACCCAATTGAAGAAACTTGCTATAAAGTTACAATAATCAGAATAGTGTGGAATTGGTCTAAAGATGAACATATACATGAATGCAGCAGAAGCGAAAGTCCAGAAACAAAGTCTTTCATTTATGACAAATTGATTTTAGACAAAGGTGAAACACCGAAATCATCTGGAGAAAAGGCTAATTCATGTAAACATCTAACTGTCTCAACACTCCTTGTTGAAAGACTACCTTTTCCTGGATTAAAGATCTAAATGTAAGACCAGAAACTATAAAACTCCTAGAGGAGAACATAGGCAAAACACTCTCCGACATAAATCACAGCAGGATCCTCTATGACCCACCTCCCAGAATACTGGAAATAAAAGCAAAAATAAAAAAATGGGACCTAATGAAACTTAAAAGCTTTTGCACAACAAAGGAAACTATAAGCAAGGTGAAAAGGCAGCCCTCAGAATGGGAGAAAATAATAGCAAACTGAAGAAACAGACAAAGGATTAATCTCAAAAATATACAAGCAACTCCTGAAGCTCAATTCCAGGAAAATAAATGACCCAATCAAAAAATGGGCCAAAGAACTAAACAGACATTTCTCCAAAGAAGACATACAGATGGCTAACAAACACATGAAAAGATGCTCAACATCACTCATTATCAGAGAAATGCAAATCAAAACCACAATGAGGTACCATTACACGCCAGTCAGGATGGCTGCTATCCAAAAGTCTATAAGCAATAAATGCTGGAGAGGGTGTGGAGAAAAGGGAACCCTCTTACACTGTTGGTGGGAATGCAAACTAGTACAGCCGCTATGGAAAACAGTGTGGAGATTTCTTGAAAAACTGGAAATAGAACTGCCATATGACCCAGCAATCCCACTCCAGGGCATACACACCGAGGAAACCAGATCTGAAAGAGACACGTGCACCCCAATGTTCATCGCAGCACTGTTTATAATAGCCAGGACATGGAAACAACCTAGATGCCCATCAGCAGACGAATGGATAAGAAAGCTGTGGTACATATACACCATGGAATATTACTCAGCCATTAAAAAGAATTCATTTGAATCAGTTCTAATGAGATGGATGAAACTGGAGCCTATTATACAGAGTGAAGTAAGCCAGAAAGATAAAGACCATTACAGTATACTAACACATATATATGGAATTTAGAAAGATGGCAATGATAACCCTATATGCAAAACAGAAAAAGAGACACAGATGTACAGAACAGACTTTTGGACTCTGTGGGAGAAGGCAAGGGTGGGATGTTTCAAGAGAACAGCATCGAAACATGTATATTGTCTAGGGTGAAACAGATCACCAGCCCAGGTTGGAGGCATGAGACAAGTGCTCGGGCCTGGTGCACTGGGAAAACCCAGAAGGATCGGGTGGAGAGGGAGGTGGGAGGGGGGAGCGGGATGGGGAATACATGTAAATCCATGGCTAATTCATGTCAATGTATGGCAAAAACCACTACAATATTGTAAAGTAATTAGTCTCCAACTAATAAAAATAAATGGAAATAAATAAATAAATAAAAGCAGAAGATATCTCATTAACTTTCAAAATGCAGCAATATAAGATTCACTATGCACAGCCCAAGGTCAAAAGATGCAGATATCCTTACTTTTTCAGTTAAAAACTAACAATTAGTACTACAAATCTAGGAACGCTTCTTCATAAAACTTTTAAGGAATCTTGAACACAGAGGCTCTGACCAGGGGTTTGACTGACCAGCAGTGTAAACAAGAGTGACAGAATAACCATGAACATCCTCAACAGTAAGATAAAGCAATTGATCTTTAATTAGAAGATAGTCCCTTTAAAACAAACCAAAAATTTACAAACTATCATGGGATAGTAGGCAGGTTAATGGTGCTTCAAAACATTAACAACCAAACATACCATAAATTTAAAAATATAATTGCTGGGACTTCCCTGGTGGTCAAGTGGTTAAGAATCTGCTTTCTAATGCAAGGGATATGGGTTTGACCCCCGGTCAGGGAACTAAGATCCCACATGGCACAGGGGAACTAAGCCGGTGCCTTCTAGAGCCTGCATGCCACAATGAATGATCCTACTTGCCACAACAAAGACCCGATGTAGCCAATTAAATGAATATTTTTTAAAAAATAAATAAAAATTTAAAAAATACATAACTGTTCACTTGATGATACAGATTGTTTAATGAAATAATTGTGCATATTTGAAAATCTGGACTAACGGGTGAATGTTAATATTATTTTTTTAGTGTTGAGATAAATGCTTGGGAGAACGGGATGACAGAGGAGGTGACAATTGGATGGCATCACCAACTAGATCGACATGAGTTTGAGTAAGCTCTGGGAGTTGGTGATGGACAGGGAAGCCCGGCGTGCTGCTGTCCATGGGGTTGTAAAGAGTTGGACACGACTGAGCAACTGAACTGAACTGAAGGCTTGGGTTACATACGGATCCATGGATCCTCAGTAATATCTCTACTCTTGCTTTTCTCACAGAATCCAAGGCCACAGTTCAGAAACTCTGATCTACACAGACATTTTCATATCATTCCCTAATATTCCCAAAGTTTATAACTCTATGATGCCTATAATTCCTATGATTCTCTCCAAGAACAAAATGGAAAAAAAGAATCAAAAGGCAAAGATAAGTACCGTCACATTACAGTCATTCACTCTTGAGTGGCTTAGAATTCCTTGGTTTCCCAATTGAATGTTTCAAAACCCATGTAAGTCTCCTAAAGAACACAAACACAGTGGAATATGTTCAAGAAACTCCATTCCTGAATTTCTTATATGAGACTGTAATACTTGACTCTTGTTTCATAGATAACTATTAAATGCATTGTTCTGTCTTATTTTCTAAACCACCCCTTTCATGAGGCTTCTACTGATTAAGAACCAACAACAGCTCTCACAACTGCCTATATCAGAAGATTCAGCTTTGATGTCTGGCTTTTAAAGTTAGTATAATCTGGATTCTAGCCTCACATTCAACAAATTTGAGATAACCTTAAGACCAAAACTTGACAAAAACAGTATAAAAAAGGAAAAATAGAGACTAATTTCATCCCTTAATTTAAAAAAAAATTCTAAGGAAACTGTTATCAAAATATTATCAAATTCACTAGTATATTTTAAAAATCAGAAATATAAATGAGTTTACCCAAGAATAAGATGATGGTGCAACAAAAGAAAAATAACCAACATAATTCACTACTTCATAAAATAAGAAGCAAGTATCACAGGGCACAAAATCCTAAGACTGCTTCAACGGATGCTAAGAATTATCTGGTATTTTTACTATTTGTTTTAGTTTCCTATGGTTGCTGTAAAAAATTACCACAAACTTGATGGCTAAAAACAACAGGAATTTATTCACTCACAAAACCTGAAAACAGTGACATGGGGCCAACATCAAGGTATCGGGGGGCTATGCTCCCTCCAGGAATCTATTTCTTGTCTCTTTCAGCTTCTACTGACAGACAGTATTCCTTGAGTTGTGGCCATTATCACTCTGGTCTCTACCTTAGGGACACCATCAACTTCTCCGCCTGTGTCAAATCTCCCTCAGCCTCTCTTACGAGGACATTTTTTTACTGTGTTTGGGGCCTATCCAGACGATCCAGAATGATCTATCGCCAGACGTTTAACTTAAAACTACAAAGATCTTTTTTCCTTATAACATTACAGGGTCCACAGATTAGCAACTGATCTCTTTGGGAACCCATTATTCTTTAAAAAAAAAAGAAAAGAAAAAGCAGTTTTACTCTCTATTAGTTGGTTAGGGCTATCATAACAAGCTACTGCAGACTGGGTGGCTTGAACAACAGACATATACTTTCTCACAGTTCTAGAAGAAGCTCAGGATGCAGGTGCCAGCATGGGTGGTTTCTATTGAGGCCTCTCTCCTTGCCTTGCAGACAGCTGTCTTCTCGCTTTGTCTTTTCTCTGTCACATGCATGATCTTTTCTCTGTGTGCATGCAATCCTGGTGTCTCTTCCTCTGCTGAGGACACCCCTTATATTGGTTTAGGGACTCACCCTTACAACCTCATTTAACCCTTTAAATAAAGCCACTCCCTATCTCCAAATACAATCATACTAGAGGCTATGGCTTCAGCATATAAACTTGGGGCAAGAGAATTCAGCCCACAATGCTCTCTAAGTAGGTTTACATCAGGGAGGAGTCAAGGCCCTATTCAAAGCTAGCTGAAATTTTCCAACCACAGAAGACTGAATGGAAGTTCTATATGAGTCTTTATTACTTTACTACACAAGATTGAGCCTAATAGGTTCTTATGGTATCTATTCCTTCTTCTACCCTTGCCTCAGCAAGATACAGCTAGGACAAAATATGGTTCCACTTTTACTGTTTTCTTAAAATGTTTCCCAAACCTCAAACAGAAAAACTCCTTCCTAAAGCTAGCCCATATACTGTTCGTGAACTTTCAAATAAAAACACTGTAGGTTTTATCCACTAAGTTGGGTCAATTTATTTAGAAAACTGTGTTGTGCTGTCATTAACAAGTATCTTCAGAAACTGTGCAAGGCAAAACTATTTTTGTGAAAAGTTATAACCAACCCAAATCTACATAGGAATCAAAATCTGTAAGGAGTTCACTGGTAAGCAGTTGATTTTAGATGGTAGAAACACGGTGGATTTTTTTTTTCTTTTATATTTCAGAATTTAAAAACTCTTTCATAAAAATATACACATCTTTGGGCTTTTTATATGGCTATTTAATGACTATGTTTACTCAAAATGACCTTCAAAAGGTTCTATTAAAATTTTTTGTCTGCACCCCCTTTGCATCTTTCTGAATCTTACAGTCCTAATTTAAGTGTTCATCTTTTTTATACTAAAGATACAGCACAGAAAGTATAAGCTATAATAAAAACGTGAATAAAATTATAATTTAGAACTGCTATATTTAATTTATATCCACTTTAGAAAGTTCTATCTGGACATGTGTAAAATTTACTGGTGATGAACTATGAAGTTTGTAATAATTTTGGTGAAAATACAGGTCTAAAATAAAAACACAACCTAATATTTTGGAAACTGTTTCAATGAGAACATGAGATTTGTTTTATGTTTCTACTGAAAGCACAAGAACAAAACTTTCTGGTTCATAAAAATATTATATACATGCTACATGTATTTTATGTGATCAGCCTTTCCTTACTCTTGTAAAGTACATCATTGAGAAGTAAAAAATCTCCTGAATCAACAGAAAATCTTACTAACAAATACTAACAAAATTTACAGTAAAAATTCAAATTTTCCTCTCAATGTAAAATCATCTGATCAGTTTGCTATCTATTCCTTTTCCAACAATAAAAACTTTTACATAATGGCTAAAAATATAAATCTAAGGAAAAAGAATTGCCTTAAAAATGCTTCTTCTATATGCAAAAACATTGTATCAAAAATACTGGACACTGTGTTCTTTTATTATTAAACCTCTAATCTAACTGGGAAAAGTTATTAATGCTGTAATGGTCTGGGTTGTCTTACTTCAAAACAACTGCCCCTGTGGCATCAATTCTGTAAATGATAAGGCTTCTCCTTTCCCCCAGGGGCAACTTCAGGAGTGACTTTTCCAGTCTGACCTCTATATTAAACAGGGAAAAGACTGTTTTTCTTCTATATACTCAGTCTATCTTCTAATACCCAACCAAAATTTCCTTCACAAAGGAAATCTTTGTTTGAAATAAAAAACATATTCTAGATTGACCTAAACAATTAGGCAATACTAAAATAGTGATTATAAGGAAATGAGAATAAGGGAAAAATTCATTTATTTTTAAATATAGCACCAGCACTACATCTGCATAGGCTTCCCTGGTGCTCAGACGGTAAAGAATCCATCTGCAGTGCAGGAGACCTGGGTTCGATCCCTGGGTCGGGAAGATCCCCTGGAGGAGGGCATGCAACCCACTCCAGAGTTCTTGCCTGGAGAATCCCCATGGACAGAGGAGCCTGGAAGGCTACAGTCCATGGGGTCACAAAGAGTCAGACACAACTGAGTGACTAAGCACACACGTGCATAAACAAAATACAACATCTTCACAAACTTTTAAAAACTGCTCCCTTCTATAAAAGTTAGATGGAGTAGGGTATCACTTAATAGTATTTTCTATCACATTCCCTTCAACTAAATGAACTTGACTATAAGGCACTAATACTAGCTATAACATTTAAAATATGCTGAGGTATTATCTATTATATAAACCTTCTTCATAGGCTTAGATCTTTATAAAATGCTCATTATACAACATTTTCATTTCTTTTTCTCATATTCCACAACACACAAATTTGATATCATTCACAGAATTAACTAATCACTATTTTTAAAAGAGGTTACAGCAAAATGAGAGAGAGCAAAAGTAGAATTATGGTATATCTACAAAATATACTCTCTCCAAAGAAACCAAATCAAAGTAAAAACTATATTACAGATGGCTTAACTACCCAAATTATTAAGAAAAATAAGGAACTATCTCTAGTGACAAAAAAAGCTATATAGAAAAGACATTCAGCATTCCAACCAATTTCCAGTCTAGTAATTGGTGATGAATAAGAAGGAATAGAGGTGTAAGAAATCTATTGCACTCACCTTTTACACAGGGTTATGTAATATAGGTCACATTACTCCCAAATGATAGAAAAGCTTGCTGACAGGGTAGCACATATTTCACTGGGAACATTTGCGTGTTATATATATCAAGGCCTGGGGTCCTAGACCTTGATTTAACCACAGATAAATGGGGAAATGGAAACACTGAGAAGGGACGGGATTGGAGATTCACAGATATCAATGCAATTAAGCTTAACAAATACTGAGCACCTAATTACTGCCTGATTTTGAAGGTCTCAAAGAACACCTTAAACAGCCTACTCTGTTTCAGTTTCCTCATCAAAATGGCAGTATTATTTATCTCAAATGAAGTGATAGGTAAAAGTGCCAGTAACAAATCAACACTCCAAAATGGCTATTAATTCTAGTATTTTCACTAATTAACATAACCATTATGCTCTCTTTGGTGACAGAATAAAAATTTCTTGTCTTTAAAATTTTAATTCCTAAGTCAGCAAAATAACTCCACATTTGCTCATTAATGTAGTGATAAATTTTATGACCTTGGGTGTTGGAATTTTGAAATAAATTACTCACTGTCTAATTAAAAATATTAATTAACGTTAGATCATAATTACATCTTCTAATCCTCTTGTTCATTTTCAACTCTAGAGTTTCACTTTCTAGGAAGTTTGTTTTCCTTTAGGCAACACAAAGGTCAAAGGAGCAACAGCTAAGTTTTAAAGAATTCTGATTCTATCACCAAGTCCAGTTCAAATATAACAAAATATTCACATACCCTGATAATAATCAACCATGGCTTAGTCTATATATATGATACTACCATTTTCTGTATGATAAGATCCTATTTCTACAGAATGTGTTAGGGTTTAGCACTTCCATAAAAGCCAGTATTTTCCTTATTAAAAAAAAAAAAGATAGGTATTTTCTGAATATGAAAATTTTATACAGTCCAAAACTTTTTTAAAATTGTTCTACTCCATGAAAAAAAACTGCATGTAAAATATGATAAATTCCTTCTTTCCCCCTTTAATAATGAACTCAGGTACATAAATAATAAAACTATGCAAAGCATCATTCACATTTTATCAATCACATTCACTCAGTGACACTGCATTTGCATTAAAATATGAATTCACATAAAAAGAAATACCACTATAGTATGAAAAGGCCACAAATTTTCTGGACTGTAAAATTAAAATAAGATTGATAAATAAACACACGTGGTATCCTCATTTCTCCAGAGGTATATGCTGTATATCAAGGAAATGAGATGGCAAACGTTTACTCTATGTAAGAAACTTCTGAAGAGGTTTCAAAATAAACCCACTGGTACTTAACCCATCTTGGGTTATAGACTTGATAGTACTCATAAATGATACAGACATCTTCTCAGAAAAAAAAATGTATATGTGCATATACACAAAATGTAGCAATTTTAGGACTTTCACACACCTTCTGGAGAAAGAACCCATACATATTAAATATCCTTACACAGACCTTTGATATTCAGTGAGTATTTTCATAGTGACCCAAAGGGTCAATGCCTGTGGTAATTGGCCATTTTGTAGAGGCCCACATTTGAATCAAACTAAAATAAAGCTGGAAACGGATATGAAATAGCAAATCACCCAGCTAGTGAAGGAACCTGGCATTCACCTCTCAGTTTGACTCTGGCATCTTTACAACTCATTATTAGTAGAATAAATATCAAGGAGTGCTTTGGTACTGATCATTAATATACTCAGAAGGTCTTTGAACTTCTCACAATAAAAAGAGTACACTGTGCTTTCATATCCTAAGTCTCCTTGGCAAGTAATAGCATGATGAGTCTCTAAAAGATAACAAGAAATAAAGTATATGATCTCCATAGATAGCTATTTGTTAACATATTTATTAAATTCACATCTTCTAGAAGGAGCTTTAGTCATAGTGTAGTTTATAGAGATAAAAGATACAAACCCAATCTTCTAAGAGAAATCAATATGATACACCAAGTTTATTCCTGAAAACACTGACCACAAAGAACTGTGTGATAGATATTTTATTATAGATACCCTAAAACAATTTAAATGTCAGATATATTTACAAAATTCTTTATTTCTTATAAAGTTCTAACATGCGTTTACTGATAGTCTTCAATGTCTATACTAACCTACACGACAATTTCACATTAAAACAAATGATTAGAAATTCATTTAATTTTCTTAAAGAAGATTGGGATGAGAAAATGTGATATGTTGTACTGTGCGTAGTCACTCAGTCATGTTCAACCTCTTTGCAACACCACGGACTGTAGCCCACCAGGCTCCTCTGCCCATGGGAATCTCCAGGCATACATATGACAAACCCACAGCAAGCATCACCCTCAATGGTGAAAAATTGAAAGCATTTCCTCTGAAATCAGGAACAAGACAAGGATGCCCACTCTCACCACTGCTATTCAACATAGTGTTGGAAGTTTTGGCCACAGCAATCAGAGCAGAAAAAGAAGTAAAAGGAATCCAGATAGGAAAAGAAGAAGTGAAACTCTCGCTGTTTGCAGATGACATGATCCTCTACATAGAAAACCCTAAAGACTCTTCCAGAAAATTACTAGAGCTAATCAATGAATATAGTAAAGTTGCAGGATATAAAATTAACACACAGAAATCCCTTGCATTTCTATATACTAACAATGAAAAAACAGAAAGAGAAATTAAGGAAACAATACCATTCACCATTGCAACAAAGAGAATAAAATACTTAGGAGTATATCTACCTAAAGAAACAAAAGACCTATACATAGAAAACTATAAAACACTGATGAAAGAAATCAAAGAGGACACAAACAGATGGAGAAACATACCGTGTTCATGGATTGGAAGAATCAATATTGTCAAAATGGCTATTCTACCCAAAGCAATCTATAGATTCAATGCAATCCCTATCAAGCTACCAACGGTGTTTTTCACAGAACTAGAACAAATAACTTTACAATTTGTATGGAAATACAAAAAACCTCGAATAGCCAAAGTAATCTTGAGAAAGAAGAATGGAACTGGAGGAATCAACCTGCCTGACTTCAGACTCTACTACAAAGACACAGTCATCAAGACAGTATAGTACTGGCACAAAGACAGAAATATAGATCAATGGAACAGAATAGAAAGCCCAGAGATAAATCCACGAACCTATGGACACCTTATCTTTGACAAAGGAGACAAGGATATACAATGGAAAAAAGACAACCTCTTTAACAAGTGGTGCTGGGAAAACTGGTCAACCACTTGTAAAAGAATGAAACTAGAACACTTTCTAACACCATACACAAAAATAAACTCAAAATGGATTAAAGATCTAAATGTAAGACCAGAAACTATAAAACTCCTAGAGAAGAACATAGGCAGAACACTCTTCAACATAAATCACACCAAGATCCACCTCCCAGAATACTGGTAATAAAAGCAAAAAAAAAAGGGGGGGGGGGGAACCTAATGAAACTTAAAAGCTTTGCCACAACAAAGGAAACCATAAGTAAGGTGAAAAGACAGCCCTCAGATTGGGAGAAAATAATAGCAAATGAAGAAACAGACAAAGGATTAATCTCAAAAATATACAAGCAACTCCTGAAGCTCAATTCCAGAAAAATACACGACCCAATCAAAAAATGGGCCAAAGAACTAAACAGACATTTCTCCAAAGAAGACATACAGATGGCTAACAAACACATGAAAAGATGCTCCACATCACTCATTATCAGAGAAATGCAAATCAAAACCACAATGAGGTACCATTACACGCCAGTCAGGATGGCTGCTATCCAAAAGTCTACAAGCAATAAATGCTGGAGAGGGTGTGGAGAAAAGGGAACCCTCTTACACTGTTGGTGGGAATGCAAACTAGTACAGCCGCTATGGAAAACAGTGTGGAGATTTCTTGAAAAACTGGAAATAGAACTGCCATATGACCCAGCAATCCCACTCCAGGGCATACACACCGAGGAAACCAGATCTGAAAGAGACACGTGCACCCCAATGTTCATCGCAGCACTGTTTCTAATAGCCAGGACATGGAAGCAACCTAGATGCCCATCAGCAGACGAATGGATAAGGAAGCTGTGGTACATATACACCATGGAATATTACTCAGCCGTTAAAAAGAATTCATTTGAATCAGTCCTAATGAGATGGATGAAACTGGAGCCCATTATACAGAGTGAAGTAAGCCAGAAAGATAAAGAACATTACAGTATACTAACACATATATATGGAATTTAGAAAGATGGTAACGATAACCCTATATGCAAAACAGAAAAAGAGGCACAGAAGTACAGAACAGACTTTTGAACTCTGTGGGAGAAGGTGAGGGTGGGATGTTTTGAAAGAACAGCATGTATACTATCTATGGTGAAACAGATCACCAGCCCAGGTGGGATGCATGAGTCAAGTGCTCGGGCCTGGTGCACTGGGAAGACCCAGAGGAGTCGGAGGAGGGAGGTGGGAGGGGGGATCGGGATGGGGAATACGTGTAACTCTATGGCTGACTCATATTAATGTATGACAAAACCCACTGGAAAAAAAAAAAAGAATACTGGAGTGAGTTGCTATGCCCTCCTCCAGGGGATCTTCCCGACCCAGGGATCAAATCCAGGTCACCCGCACTGCAGGCGGATTCTTTACTGTCTGAGCCACGAGGTAAGTCCAAAATGTGATATATTCATTATCTATCATAATTTCAACAAAATGCCAAGAGTGTTTCTTGAAACAGTGCACAGTTGGCATGATTATTTTTTAAAAATCAGAACTTCTATTACACCTATAACCCTGGCCTACCATTTTATATCTTCCATTACTTACCTCCCCACCCCAAGATCCTTTCTGCCAGGACAACATGGCACTTCAGTGCCTCCTGTCATTGGAACCCCTTTTTTAATCTTCATTCCTCTTATAAGCCCCATACTGCAAAAAGCCCCAGGCCCAAGCAAAAAGAACCACCACCACAGGTTTCGATATGTGGGTATATTCATTCTTACTCCTCACAAGATAGAAGGGTGCCCGGGGAGAGGATTATCACTTTTACTCCTAGAACTTTAAGAGGGTAAAGTACAGTTGACCCTCCATATCAGCAGGATCTGCATCTGTGGGTTCAATCAACTCCAGATCAAAATCATTTGAAAAAAAAAATACAGTTCCAAAAAACAAAACTTGAACTTGCCATGCACCAGCAACTATTCACATAGCATTTATGTTGTATTCATAACCATTTACAAGGCATTTGCATTGTATTAGGTATTAAAAGTAATCTAGAGATGATTTAAAGTGTATGGGAGGAGGAGTGTATGTTACATGAAATACCACACCTTTTTATAAAATGGACTTCAGCATCCGCAGATTTTGGAATTCACAGTAAGTCTGGTAACCAAAGGACAACTGTATAGTTTCAGGCTTTTCAAATTGAAACTCTAGCTATATTTTTCCATCAAACCACTGCTACAAATGGTTGTTTCACTCCAGGTACTATTTATATTACTCTGGTTACATTAGGAATCTCATCAACTTTGAGAGCTAAATCAGAAACGCAAATCATATTTATAAAATTGTTTTTCAAGAGAAAGAAGTTAGAATTAAAATATCAATGGCTTTCTGAGTATGCTGTGTAACTGTACTAAGTAGTTTACACAAATTCTCATTTAATCAACAAAATGAAGTGGAAATTATCTCTATTCAACAAGACCTAAGAAAACCAAGGCTTAAACGGATAAGTTATAATAACTTGCCAGGGCTAGAATTCAAATGCAGTTCAATCTGATTCAAATCTGTGCTCTTAGCCACTACACTTCATTATCTTATATATACATTTTAAGGTTCAAATATCACTGTATAATATAATCTTATATCATGAATTGTTCCATGCATGTGTGTATATAAAATGCAGTTACAAACAGATATGCATTAAATTTTTCTGACCTTCAAAATCAATGTATTTTAAAATTTCCACATACTTGAAAAGCAATTGAAAAATTTCATCTACGTATGTGACATGAGCCTCACTAGAAATTCCTTTACACGAATTTATATTAATACACAAATGAATAAAAATAGTAGGCTAACTAAACATTACCAAGCTCTTTCACATAACATGATTTCCTGGTAATGTTCAGTTCAGTTCAGTTCACTCAGCCGTGTCCGACTCTTTGTGAAGCCATGAACCGCAGCATGCCAGGCCTCCCTGTCCATCACAAACTCCCAGAGTCCACCCAAACCCACGTCCATTGAGTCAGTGATGCCATCCAACCATCTCATCCTCTCTCATCCCCTTCTCCTCCTGCCCTCAATCTTTCCCAGCATCAGGGTCTTTTCCAATGAGTCAGCTCTTTGCATCGGGTGGCCAAAGTATTGGAGTTTCAGCTTCAGCATCAGTCCTTCCAAAGAACACCCAGGACTTATCTCCTTTAGGATGGATTGGCTGGATCTCCTTGCAGTCCAAGGGACTCTCACAAATCTTCTCTAACACCACAGTTCAAAAACATCAATTCTTTGGTGCTCAGCTTTCTTTATAATCCAACTCTCACATCCATACATGACCACTGGAAAAACCATAGCCTTGACTAGACGGACCTTTGTTGGCAAAGTAATGTCTCTGCTTTTTAATATGCTGTCTAGGTTGGTCATAACTTTCCTTTCAAGGAGCAAGCGTCTTTTAATTTCATGGCTGCAGTCACCATCTGCAGTGATTTTGGAGCCCAAAAAAATAAAGTCAGCCACTGTTTCCCAATCCATTTGCCAGGAAGTGATGGGACCGGATGCCATGATCTTAGTCTTCTGAATGCTGAGCTCTAAGCCAACTTTTTCACTCTCCTCTCTCACCTTCATCAAGAGGCTCTTTAGTTCTTCTTCAATTTCTACCATAAGGGTGGTGTCATCTGCATATCTGAGGTTATTGATATTTCTCCCGGCAATCTTGATTCCAGCTTGTGCTTCTTCCAGCCCAGTGTTTCTCATGATGTACTCTGCATATAAGTTAAATAAGCAGGGTGACAATATACAGCTTTGACGTACTCCTTTTCCTATTTGGAACCAATCTGTTGGTCCATGTCCAGTTCTAACTGTTGCTTCCTGACCTGCATACAGGTTTCTCAAGAGGCAGATCAGGTAGTCTGGTATTCCCTTCTCTTGAAGAATTTTTCACAGTTTATTGTGATCCATACAGTCGAAAAATTTGACATAGTCAATAAAGCAGAAATAGATGTTTTTCTGGAACTCTCTTGCTTTTTTGATGATCCAGCAGCAGATGTTGACAATTTGATCTCTGGTTCCTCTGCTTTTCTAAATCCAGCTTGAACATCTGGAAGTTCACGGTTCACGTATTGCTGAAGCCTGGCTTGGAGAATTTTGAGCATTACTTTACTAGCGTGTGAGATGAGTGCAATTGTGCAGTAGTTTGAGCATTCTTTGGCATTGCCTTTCTTTGGGATTGGAATGAAAACTGACCTTTTCCAGTCCTGTGGCCACCGCTGAGGTTTCCAAATTTGCTGGTTTATTGAGTGCAGCACTTTCACAGCATCATCTTTCAGGATTTGGAATAACTCAACTGGAATTCCATCACTTCCACTAGCTTTGTTCGTAATGAAGCTTTCTAAGACCCACTTTACTTTACATTCCAGGATGTCTGGCTCTAGGTGAGTGCTCACACCATCGTGATTATTTGGGTTGTAAAGATCTTTTTTGTACAGTTCTTCTGTGTATTCTTGCCACCTCTTCTTAATATCTTCTGCTTCTGTTAGGTCCATACTATTTCTGTCCTTTATCGAACCCATCTTTGCATGAAATGTTCCCTTGGTATCTCTAATTTTCTTGAAGAGATCTCTAGTCTTTCCCATTCTGTTGTTTTCCTCTATTTCTTTGCATTGATCACTGAGGAAGGCTTTCTTTTCTCTCCTTGCTATTCTTTGGAACTCTGCATTCAAATGGGAATATCTTTCCTTTTCTCCTTTGCTTTTCCCTTCTCTTCTTTTCACAGCTATTTGTAAGACCTCCTCAGACAACCATTTTGCCTTTCTTTTCCATGGGCAAGGTCTTGATCCCTGTCTCCTGTACAATGTCACGAACCTCCGTAAAGAGATACCCCACGTCCAAGGTAAGAGAAACCCAAGTAAGACGGTAGGTGTTGTGAGAGGGCATCAGAGGGCAGACACACTGAAACCATAATCATAGAAAACTTAGCCAATCTGATCACAGGACCACAGCCTTGTCTAACTCAATGAAACTAAGCCGTGCCATGTGGGGCCACCCAAGACAGACGGGTCATGGTGGAGAGGTCTGACAGAATGTGGTCCACTGGAGAAGGGAATGGCAAACCACTTCAGTATTTTTGCCTTGAGAACCCCATGAACAGTATGAAAAGGCAAAACAATAGGCTATTGAAAGAGGAACTCCCTAGGTCGGTAGGTGCCCAATATGCTACCGGAGATCAGTGGAGAAATAACTCCAGAAAGAATGAAAGGATGGAGCCAACACAAAAACAATACCCAGTTGTGGATGTGACTGGTGATAGAAGCAACATCCGATGCTGTAAAGAGCAATATTGCATAGGAACCTGGAATATTAGGTCCATGAATCAAGGCAAATTGGAAGTGATCAAACAGGAGATGGCAAGAGTGAACATCAACATTCTAGGAATCAGTAAACTAAGATGGACTGGAATGGGTGAATTTAACTCAGATGACCATTATAGCTACTACTGTGGGCAGGAATCCCTTAGAAGAAATGGAGTAGCCATTATGGTCAACAAAAGAGTCCGAAATGCAGTACCTGGATGCAATCTCAAAAATGACAGAATGATCTCTGTTCGTTTCCAAGGCAAACCATTCAATATCATGGTAATCCAAGTCTATGCCCCAACCAGTAATGCTGAAGAAGCTGAAGTTGAACAGTTTTATGAAGACCTACAAGACGTTTTAGAACTAACACCCAAAAAAGATGTCCTTTTCATTATAGGGGACTGGAATGCAAAAGTAGGAAGTCAAGAAACACCTGGAGTAACGGGCAAATTTGGCCTTGGAGTACGGAATGAAGCAGGGCAAAGGCTAATAGAGTTTTGCCAACAGAACGCACTGGTCATAGCAAACACCCTCTTCCAACAACACAAGAGAAGACTCTACACATGGATATCACCAGATGGTCGACACCAAAATCAGACTGATTATATTCTTTGCAGCCAAAGATGGAGATGACTGTGGCTCAGATCATGAATTCCTTATTGCCAAATTCAGACTTACATTGAAGAAAGTAGGGAAAACCACTAGATCATTCAGGTATGACCTAAATCAAATCCCTTATGACTATACAGTGGAAGTGAGAAATAGATTTAAGGGACTAGATCTGATAGAGAAACCTACTTAACCAGCTAGAATAGGCCATAATACAGTTTCACTTTGTCACTATTGCAAATATTGTTACTGAACTCAGGTTCAGCTGCTCACCGCTCAAAAGGCAAATGTTGGCAGAAAGGAAAGTTACTTTAATCAGAAAGTCTGCCAACTAAGGAGAAGGTGGACTCATGTCCCCAAAACCAACTCGAAAGATTCTGCTCAGCTATGTGATTTTTAAAGGGAAAAGGGGGAAGTGATCTCAGTTAATCACTGAAGCAGATGGTTAGGCTCTGCATCATTTTTCATTGCGTGCAGGATGGCTGACTCTTAACGATCTTTCTTTAGATGTCATCATGCCCATGTGGTCTGCCTGCAGGATTGCTAAGGGGGTCACTGGAATTAGAGAGCAAGTCATTCTTTAACTACTTAATTCTTCACTCCTACTTCTTTTAGTTGAGGGAAAAAAATCAACAGGTTAGGCAAGGTATTGTGTGCATTTCGTAGAATGTAAATCAGGAGTTAGGTTAAATGTTACCTAGTGATCTCATTTTTATACTGAAGGCTTAACAGGAACAAAAACAGACAAACAGGAAAGTGGCAAAGAGCTACTTACAAATCCCTACTTGTCAGACATCATTTCATTTCTATGGGATTAGGGGCAAAAGTCCATCCTCCATAATTTCTTCACACTAACATATGATGTCGTATAACTAAAGTGGAAGACAGGTCTGTGGTGCCTCTTTGCTCGCAATTTTAGTTGCCTTCTTATAAATACAGGCAAAACAAGGTATAATTATTTTGATGCCCACAAAAATATAGATTATTAAGAGCAAAAGTGTTAATTCCATCCTCTGAAGATCAGTTCTTCAAATAGTGCTAGCTATAGATTCAGTACTGCTCATGATGGAGCAGCTTATGTTATGGTTACAGTTTGGTCATTGTGCAGTTAGCTTTTTTCCTCTGATGGTGGTTATAGCATCTGTAAAACAACTAACGAATGAGCATCAGACACTGAGTCTGTGACTCTATTGTCCTAACCATTAACTGTTCAAGCCCGCTCTTTTGTGAATCAGGGATGACTGAGAGATTTCTATTTCTCTACAAACAAGAGGCTAGGGACAAAGAGAAGCCTTTGTACTTTGGGGAGTCTTGCAGGGTTCTGCTCAGTTCCACCATACATGTACAATATTTGCTCAGGTTGACATCTGGAGGGATAAACTGCAGGGCCATAGCTTTTGTGCATCTTCAAACTTACTAGGCATCATACAGCTGCTTTTCCAAGAGGGCTGTACCAATTTACATTGACACCAGCAATGTATACAAGTTCTAATTTCCCTGCAAAAGTATTTGGCAAATATCAGACCTTCACATCAGAGAAGGAAATGTCAACCCACTCCAGTACTCTTGCCTGGAGAATCCCATGGACAGCGGAGCCTGGTGGGCTCGCACAGAGTCGGACACGACTGAAGCAACTTAGGAGCAGCAGACCTTCACATCTTTGTCAATATGATGGTTGTGCCAATACTATCTCATCCATGTTTGTCACCCGACATTTCATTGGTTCATCAATGATATTTATTATTGATATAAAATTTTATTTTTCTTAGTGCTGACACTGTATTGTAATAGTGTTTACATATTTTATTGATCACTTCCAACTTGCTGTGATTTAAAACATTTAAAAACTCAGTTTGTAACTCTGGAAATAAAATTTCTCTCTCTTAAGGAATGTTCTGGTTTGCCAAAAGTTATGACAATATCTGTTAAAAAGAGTTAAACCTCTTCATCATTAAGTTATCTGGTTTTTGAGGAAACTATTAAATAAAAAGAAATTATTTCATCCTCTGCTCATTCCAAGCACTTTATACATCAGTTATGTTACTTAGCCTAAAGTTAGCTGCTCCTTCATTAAGTTAATTCTTTTAAGGCTAGGACTGTCATGTTGCACTAATGTCATGCTGTACTATCTTTAAGATATAAAACACCACAGCACCCTAAAAGTCCCTCCTCATTCCCCTTCCAGGGCCATCCTTTCAAGGATAAACACTATCCTGACATCTAAAAACAGGTTTGAACTTTATATAAGTAATATTAAATAATATGTGTTATTTTGCCTCTGGCTTCTTTCAGTCAACATTATATTTATACAATTCATTCACAGTCTGACAATACTATAGTTCATATATTCTCAATGATGTACAGTATTTTGTTGTACGACCATACTACAATTTATTTGTCCATTCTACTGTTTACATGGGCAGTTTCTATACTTGCGCTGTCATGAATAGCATTGCTATGGACACTGTCATTCATGGCTTTTGGTGAACACATATCTGCATTTCAGTTGGGTATATACCTAGAAGTAGAATTTCTGAGTTACATGGTATAAGTATGTTCAATTTTAGTAGATAATAACAAACAATTTTTCCGAAGTGGACTACCAAAGCCTAATTTTTGAATTCATTCATTCACTCACTCCCTAATTAAAAAAAAAAAAATATGTTAAGCAGAAAATTGTTAGATGGCTCACACCAAGTTTCTGTATCTCCACAGCACTTATTCCTTCCTGTATTTTCTTAAATACCTAAGGTGTGCCAGGCACTGTTCTACATTTAGTGACCAGTAGATTGATAAGACAGATTCCTCACCCTCATGGTACTTACATTCTCATGGGGAACAAACAATAAATCACAGGTGATAAATAAGCTTTTTTAAAAAGATATAATATCAAAAGTGGAAAGTTCTACTAAAAAAAATAAAACGAAATAAGGGGAAATAATGTGGAGATGGTAAACAGGGTCCCAATTTTTATTAAATGTGTCAGGTATCTCTAAAAAAAGTGAAATCTGATTTGAAGTAGGTGGTAGTGAGAATAATTACATTTAGCACATATTCTGAAAGTAAGATAAAAGGGTTTGTTGACAGATTTGATATGGGGTGTGAATACAATAATTATGATAGTTATTCATACATGTTTGGATGAATAACTCTAATAATAAGTCTGTAGTATGAATACCTGCCATCGGATACAAACTCATTTATTAGGTGGTTTTTAGACAGTTGTTAAAGTACTGAGTATATCCTCTATAGTAATACTTGGAATGTATTTCAAATCTTCCTCTGTTGTCATTCCAACAATCAGTCAACAATAACTCTGTAAATACATATTCTTCTTTTTAGAGGAAAAGATCTACAAATAACACAAATAAAGACAGACCCCACTCCAGTACTCTGCCTGGAAAATCCCATGGACAGAGGAGCCTGGTAGGCTGCAGTCCATGGGGTCGCTAAGAGTCAGACACGACTGAGCAACTTCACTTTCACTTTTCACTTTCATGCACTGGAGAAGGAAATGGCAACCCACTCCAGTGTTCCTGCCTGGAGAATCCCAGGGATGGGGGAGCCTGGTGGGCTGCCAACTATGGGGTTGCACAGTCGGACACAACTGAAGTGACTTAGCAGCAGCAGCATGTCTGTATGTGTGTGTATTTATATACATATATGTGTGTGTGTGTATATATATTACATATATAAAGATTATATATCTATAATCTTAATAACATCAAATGCTTAGAAGGTTTCTTTGTTTTGTTTTTTTGGCAGTGCTGCATGGTATGCAGGATCTTAGTTCCCTGACCAGGGATCAAACCCATGCTCCCTACAGTGAAAGTGCAGATTCTCTCTCTCTTTTTTTAATGTTGATAGCCATTTTACTTATAATTGCCAAAATCTAGGCTAGGCTTCAAAAATACGTGAACCAAGAACTTTCAGATCTACAAGCTGGATTTAGAAAAGGCAGAGGAACCAGAGACCCAACATCCACTGGATCATAGAAAAATCAAGAAAAACATCTACTTCTCCTTCATTGACTACACTAAAGCTTTTGACTGTGTGGATCACAACAAATTGTGATTTGAAAATTGAAATTTTCAATTGAAATTTTTCAAGAGATGGGAATACCAGACCATGTTACCTGCCTCCTGAGAAAACTGCATGCAGGTTAAAAAGCAATAGTTAGTACCGGATATGGAACAACGGACTGGTTCCAAATTGGGCAAGGAGTGTGTCAAGGCTGCATATCGTCATCCTACTTATTTAAATCATATGCAAAGTACATCATGTGAAATGTCAGGCTGAATGAAGCACAAGTTGGAATCAAGATTTCAGGGAGAAATATCAATAATCTCAGCTAGTGCAGATGACACTACCCTTACGGCAGAAAGTGAAGAGGAAGTAAAGAGCCTCTTGATGAAGGTGAAAGAGGAGAGTGAAAAGGCTAGCTTAAAACTCAACATTCAAAAAACTAAGATCATGGCATTCGGTCCTATCACTTCATGGTAAACAGCTGGGGAGACAATGGAAACAGTGACAGACTTTATTATCTTGGACCCCAAAATCACTGCAGATGGTGACTGCAGCCATGAAATTAAAATATGCTTGTTCCTTGGAAGAAAAGCCATGACAAACCTACAGAGCATATCAAAAAGCAAAGACATCACTTTGCCGACAAAGGTCCATCTAGTCAAAGCTATGGTTTTTCCAGTGGTCATGTACGGATGTGAGAGTTGGACCATAAAGAAGGCTGAGTGCCAAAGAACTAATAATGCTTTTGAACTGTGGTGCTGAAGAAGATTCTTGAGAATCCTCTGGACTGCAAGGAGATCAAATCAATCAATCCTAAGAGAAATCAACTCTGAATATTCATCAGAAGGACTAATGCTGAAGCTGAAGCTCCAAGAGTCTGGCCCCCTGACGCCAAGAGCCGACTCACTGGAAAAGATCCTAGAAAGGACTGAAGGCGAGAGGAGAAGGGGATGATAGAGGATGACATGGTTGGATGGCATCACCAAGTCAATGGACATAAGTTTGAGCAAGCTCCAGGAGATGGTGAAGGACAGGGAAGCGCGGCATGCTACAGTTCATGGAGCTGCAAAGAGTTGGACACGACTGGGCAACAGAACAACAACAAAAAGGAAAACAAGCATCCTTCAACAGGTGAATAAACAAACTGGTACATTTATAAAATGGAATACTTTCAGCAACAAAAAAGCAATAAACTACTGATGCATGTAATATCTTGAATGAATATCAAGAACAATATACTGGAAGTGTGGATTCTTAACCACTGGACTACAAGGGAAGTCCCTGAGAAGTTATTTTTTTAATTAATATGTCACTATTTCAATGAATGAGTAGCTAACAATAGCTTAAAGAAGACTGACAAATAGATTGATCAATAAAAAAAATTTTTTTTTTAAGTACAAAAAAACAAGTCCTAGAAGAGGTACCTTGAGGAAGTTAAAATGTTAAATGTTTTAAAGAGCATACTATGCCTGAAGGTAAAATTTCACTCCCGGTGCTAATTACTAATTGCCTCTGTATTTTTAATGTCAACTTTTTTTTTTAGTGTTTTTATTTGAATTTATAACAATTCAACAGGAGACAAGAAATTTGGGTTGAGATTCAATAATACCAACACATAGTAGCCTATATTAACCATACGAACGGAGAAATAACATATTAGGTCTTTTTAATTCTCCTAGTCTATTTTTTGCTCTTAAGAATGAGAATTGTAATACTCGCATTCTACATCCTAAGAACTAAAAATCACACAGAGTGCTCTATACTTGGTTTTGTGTTGCCAGGAAATACTAAGAGGAAAATCAGTCTTAACAGATTTGTCACATCAAACCGGCATCTTATATGATTGGTAATCAGTTGACAATCTTTTTCTCTTTAAAAAAAACAATGAAAATATTAAGGGCCAAGTATACAAAGTCTTGTGGGCATCCCCAGTGGCTCAGCGGTAAAGAATCTGCCTGCAGTGCAGGAGATGCAGGTTTGATCCCTGGGTCGTGAAGATCCCCTGGAGGAGGACATGGCAACCCACTCGAGTATTCTTGCCTGGAGAATCCCCATGGACAGAGAAGCCTGGTGGGCTACAGTCCACAGGGCTGCAAAGAGCCGGGCACGACTGAAGCAACTGAGGATACATGCACACACACACAAAACCTCGGGATGTACTTATCCAGAAAGTTTCACACTTGATCTCCAGTGTTCTTGCCTGGAGAATCCCAGGGACGGGGGAGCCTGATGGGCTGCCGTCTATGGGGTCACACAGAGTCGGACACGACTGAAGTGACTTAGCAGCAGCAGCAGAGATAGTAAACTATAAGTTTCCTCTCCTAACATCTGTGCTAAATGTTTTACATGCATTACCTCATTTAATCCACACATTTTTCTCATTTACAGCTGTTATATTCGTTTTAGCAAGAAGGAAATCGAAATAAACGATGAAGAGACTTGTTCAACATCACCAGGAAGTGGTGCAACCAAGAGTAAAACCCAGGCGGTGGGACTCAGGAATCCTGATTTACCTGCCCTCTCTACTAATGGTCCATAATGGCTGAAATGATTAAGGTCACTTATTGTCAGAGTTTTGTATAATGTCTGGGCCACAGAAGGTCTCTGGTAAATGATGGCCAAAAGAAAGAATGGGAATGATAAAGGTGGGCAATGTGATACAGAAAAACTACTGATTTCCCTCTCTCTCTCTCGCTGATGAGGCAATGTTCCGAAATCAATGAAGAAAACCTGATGAATAAAACACCTGTATTATCTCTATGCAATCTCTTGAAAGACTAATAACAAGGAGCAAGGAAGTCAAGAAATCTCTAATCTTACTGATGTCCTTTCCTAATATAGAGGATTATTCATTTCAGTGGGTTGACTTGGATATACAGATACATCTAAACTATTAGTAAGAATAAAATACAATTCAGATTAATTAAAAATACAGCTATTGGCATTTTTAATGGCTAAAAATGAAATGTTTATTTCAAGATTACAGGAGTAAAAAGACCAAGTATTCTAGACTGCATATAATACAACAGACATGGCAATGCAGTAATTGCATCTCTCTAGTCTGGTTCCAAATAGGAAAAGGAGTATGTCAAGGCTATATATCGTCACCCTGCTTATTTAACTTATATGCAGAGTACATCATGAGAAATGCTGGGCTGGATGAAGCACAAGCTGGAATCAAGATTGCCGAGAGAAATATCAATAACCTCAGATATGCAGATGACACCACCCTTATGGCAGAAAGTGGAGAGGAACTAAAAAGCCTCCTGATGAAAGTAAAAGAGGAGAGTGAAAAAATTGGCTTAAAGCTCAACATTCAGAAAACTAAAATCATGGCACCTGGTCCCATCACTTCATGGGAAATAGATGGGGAAACAGTGGAAACAGTGGCAGACTTTATTTTTCTGGGCTCCAAAATCACTGCAGATGGTGACTATAGCCATGAAATTAAAAGACGCTTACTCCTTGGAAGGAAAGTTATGACCAACCTAGATAGCATATTAAAAAGCAGAGACATTACTTTGCCAACAAAGGTCCATCTAGTCAAGGATATGGTTTTTCCAGCAGTCATGTATGGATGTGAGAGTTGGACGGTGAAGAAGGCTAAGCGCCAAAGAATTGATGCTTTTGAACTGTGGTGTTGGAGAAAACTCTTGAGAGTCTCTTGGACTGCAAGGAGATCCAACCAGTCCATCCTAAAGGAGATCAGTCCTGGGTGTTCATTGGAAGGACTGATACTGAAGCTCAAACTCCAATACTTTGGCCACCTCATGCGAAGAGTTGACTCATTGGAAAAGACCCTGATGCTGGGAGGGATTGGGAGCAGGAGGAGAAGGGGGTGACAGAGGATGAGATGACTGGATGGCATCACCGACTTGATGGACATGTGTTTTATTAAACTTCGGGAGTTTGCGATGGACAGGGAGGCCTGGCGTGCTGCGATTCATGGTGTCGTAAAGAGTTGGACGTGACTGAGCAACTGAACTGAACTGAACTGAATCTGAGTAACTCACCTGAAAGTCAAAAAAAAATGAAAAAGTACTTTTAGATTCTCTCTCAAGTTTGTTAACTTTAATTCTTAAAAAATAAAAAAGCATATTAAAATACGAAAAGGCAGAAGCTAGATTGTATCTCTGCAGTTATTTGGACACATTTCTATTTATAATTTGGGGGAAAGGAAGGAAGAGGAGAAGGGTGATTGCTTCCTCATGCCTGCCAGCCCAACATCACAGGTTGCCCCTGCTTCTCAAAGAAAAGTCAAACTAAATACTCTACTATGGTTGGAATATACCCCTGATTCAAACATCCACCAAAAAGGTTAGTTTGCTTTTGACAATCTATCTCCCTTACGGTGAATATAAACTTTTATTTCACCAATTCTATTTTCAGGAAAACTCCTCCCAAATATTTTCCCTCCTTCAAATACAGAGCAAACATCCACTTTCTACATTTTTCCAGTGCTAGAGATCAATGATAAATGTATGCATGGGTTCATTTACCCATATGGGAAATGGAAAGTGATGTTTAACTCTAAGACTATTCTTAGAGTTAAACAGAACATTGTTAAACAGAACAAATGGATTAGGAAGTTTAAACAGTTCCACTGACCATAAATTCATGATAAATCTGTAGAAAATGCTTTCACGAATTCTGTAAAATACACAATCATAAGCCCACCAGAACTCAATGTGAAGTGTCTGGTGACTGATATCCTGAATACTTGACATGCAGATAACTGGACAACAAGATAATAACCTCAGTAAACACTCTCCAGAATTAAGAACAATAAAATCTTATTCAACTTTACTTCTAAATTGCTTTTTTTCTTTTAGATACTACCATGTAAGTGATGTACATAAACAACAGAGGGAAAAGAGTAAGTGGAGGGGGAAATCAAAGCATTTTAGAGAAATAAAAAACCCTGAGAATAACAGGAAGCAAATATGTAATTGAACAGGTCAAGAAAACAAACCAAAAAACAAATAGATGCTAAAAAATGTTTAAACCAAATTAAAAGTCCTCAAGTTTTCTTAACATCTGTGATGTTAAGGCAAAAAACAAAAAAAACTGGCTTAACAATTTATCTTCACCTTATATTTCTTGTTATTTGTATTTTCCAAAGTATGAATAGTATTTGGAATACTATTTAGTATTTAGAAAGGAAGATTAAGTATATACATACAAACAAAACACACACATATGCATGTGTGTGTATATACATATATGTGCATATACAAATACACACATATCCAAATGTGTATGTAAAAATATGTGTATTTTCTCAACAAATCATGTTAACTGAATACATAATTTTTTCCCCAACAGTAGTACGGCTAATTAAGATTTTCTGCTTCAACAATTAAATGAGAGGAACTGCAGGGAATTGTTTCATACTGCTAGGAAAACCATACAATGGTCAGAAATGTGAAAATAAATTTCCACGAAAAATTCTGTTTTCTTTCATAAGTTTGAGGAACATTTTCACTTATGAAGAATCCTCCTCCTCCCTTTTAATTTGGAATTTAAAATTTATGTTGTATCTACATTTGAGTGCTTTCAGAGCAAGAAGACTCTGGATACACCAGATGTATGACCATCTAGGAAACTGATATTTAGTGGAATAAAAAGAAGAATTGCAGAAGCGAGGCAACCATTTTATGAACATCTGATTTAGCAGCATCTAACAGAAATAACAAGTTTTATCATGCATCTTTAACCACTAAATTCACAAAACAAACGGAAGGTTTACCATGGGAGGTACCGAATGATCAGACTATATCCTCTAGTTACTCTTCCAGTAAAATAGCATGTGTTGTCTAAAATTGCTATGGGAACATGGGAGCTTATAAGAAAAATGAAGTTCTAGTCGAATATCTTCTTTAATATCCTATACTACGACCTCTACAGTAAATGAAAAGTTTACATACAGACATCCATTATGAGTAAGATCAAATATTAACATTAAGATGGAGTACAATGATGTTCAATTTTGCAATTATGGTGTTGAATCCTTATTAAGCATGTAAGCAGTTTCACCGCATGAGGGTTCTGTTTGCATGTTACAATTGACTTTTAACACATTCTGTTATTCAAATGAATTTAAGAGGGAAAACATTTATGCTCCAACTCTCCTTCTGATTATAATACAGAGAAAGATGGCAGGTATTTCTCTAAACAGTCAACATAATCAGGAATAAGATCCAAAAGAAAACTTAAAGCAGAAGGTACAGAAAAGAAGGAATGAGAAAACATCTAAGTGAATATGAGATAAGAAACAATAACTTAAGACTCACTGTAAATTTACCTAATATGAACCATTCATGTAACTTTTCAACAAAATGTAATTTAGTGCAGTAAAAAGAGAATTTGATTGAGGAGGCAAACATTTAAGTTCTAGTCCCGTCTCTGTACTTACAGGCAGGGTAACTGTTGCTGTTGTTCAGTTGGTCAGTAGTGTCCAACATTGCTTTGGGACTCCATTGACAGCAGCATACCAGGCTTCCCTGTCCTTCACAATCTCCCTGCTTGTGAAAACAGGAGTTTGCTCAACCTCATGTCCATTGAGTCAGTGATGTCATCCAACCATCTCATCTTCTGTCATCCCATTCTCTTCCTGCCTTCAATCTTTCCCAGCATCAGGGTCACTGCCTGATCAGTTCTTCCCATCAGGTAGCCAAAGTATTGGAGCTTCAGCTTCATCATCAGTCCTTCCAATGAATATTCAGGGCTGACTTCCTTTAGGATTCACTGGTTTGATCCCCATGCTGTCCAAGAGACTCTCAAGAGTCTTCTCTAGCACCACAATTCAAAAGCATCAATTCTTTGGTGCTCTACCTTCTTTATGGTCCAACTCTCACATCCACACATGACTACTGGAAAAATCATAGCTCTGACTATATGGACCTTTGTTGGCAAAGTGATGTATCTACTTTTTAATACACTCTCTAGGTCTGTTACAGCTTTTCTTCCAAGGAGCAAGTGTCTTTTAATTTCATGGCTGCAGTCACCATCTGTAGTGAATTTGGAGCCCAAGAAAATACAATCTGTCAGTTTCCATTGTTTCCACCATCTATCTGCCATGAAGTGATAGGATCAGATGCCATGATCTTAGTTTTTTGAATGTTGAGTTTCAAGCCAGTTTTTTCACTCTACTCTTTCATCTTCATCAAGAGGCTCTTTTTTGTTCCTCTTTGCTTTTGCCATAAAGGTGTTGTCATCTGCATATCTGAGGTTATTGATATTTCTCCCGGCAATCCTGATTCCAGCTTGTGCTTCATCCAGTCTGGCATTTCGCATGATGTACTCTGCATATAAGTTAAATAAGCAGGGTGACAATATACAGCCTTTACTTACTCCTTTCCCGATTTGGAACCAGTCTGTTGTTTCATGTCTGATTCTGTTACTTCTTGACCGGCATACAGATTTCTCAGGAGGCAGGTAAGGAGGTCTGGTATTTCCATCACTTTAAGAATTTTCTAGTTTGTTGTGATCCATACAGTCAAAGGCTTTAGCATAGTCAATGAAGCAGAAATAGATGTTTTTTCTGGAATTCCCTTGCTTTTTCTATGATCCAGTGGATGTTGGCAATTTGATCTCTGATTCCTCTGCCTTTTCTAAGTCAGGTTGTACATCTTGAAGTCTTGGCTCACATACTATTGAAGCCTAGCTTGAAGGATTTTGAGCGTTACCTTGCTAGCACGTGAAGTGCATGCAACTGTGTAGTAGTTTGAACATTCTTTGGTGCTGCCCTTCTTTGGAACTGGAATGAAAACTGAATTTTTACACTCCTGTGGCCACTGCTGAGCTTTCCAAATTTGCTGGCATATTGACTGCAGCACTTTAGCAGCAGCATCTTTTAGGATTTGAAATAGTTCAGCTGAAATTTCACCACCTCCACTTGCTTTGTTCATACTGATACTTTCTAAGGCCCATTTGACTTTGCACTCCAGGACGTCTGGCTCTAGGTGAGTGATCACACCATCATGGTTATCCAGGTCATTAAGACCTTTCTTTGTATAGTGCTGTGTATTCTTGCCACCTCTTCTAAATATCTTCTGCTTCTGTTAGGTCCATACCATTTCTGTCCTTTATTGTGACCATCTTTGCATGAAATGATGTTCCCTTGTTATCTCTAATTTTCTTGAAGAGATCTCTAGTCTTTGCCATTCTATTGCTTCCCTCTATTTCTTTGCATTGTTCACTTAAGAAGGCTTCTTATCTCTCCCTGCTATTCTCTAGAACTTTGCAGTCAATTAGGTATATCTTTCCTTTTCTTCTTTGCCTTTCGCTTCTCTTCTTTTCTCAGCTATTTGTAAGGCCTCCTCCTAAAGCTATCTGTAAGACAACCATTTTGCCTTTTTGCATTTCTTTTTCCTAGGGATGCTTTTGATCATCACCTCCTGTACAATGTTACAAACGTCCATCCATAGTTCTTCTAATATTAGTATTAGTCACTCATTCGTGTCCGACTCTTTGCGACCCCATGGACTGTAGCCCGCCAGGCTACTCTGTCCTTGGAATTCTCCAGGCAAGAAAACTAGAGTGGGTTGCCATTCCCTTCTCTAGATAGTTCTTCTGGCACTCTGTATATCAGATTTAATCTCTTGAATTTGTTTGTCACTTCCACTGTGTAATAATAAGGGATTTGAGTTAGGTCATAGCTGAATGGCCTAGTGGTTTTCCCTACTTTCTTCAATTTAAGTCAGAATCTTGCAACAAGGAGTTCATGACTTGAGTCACAGTCAGCTCCCGGTCTTGTTTTTGCAGACTGTATAGAGCTTCTCCATCTTTGGCTGCAAAAAATATAATCAATCTGATTTCGGTATTGACCATCTGGTGATGTCCACCTGTAGAGTCATTTCTTGTGTTGTTGGAAGAGGGTGTGTACTATGACCAGTGCGTTCTCTTGGTCTCTGTTAGCCTTTGCCTTGCTTCATTTTGTACTCCGAGGCCAAATTTGCCTGTTACTCCAGGTATCTCTTGACTTTCTACTTTTGCATTCCAGCCCCCTATGATGAGAAGGATATCTTTTTTTGGTGTTACTTCTAGAAGGTCTTGTAGGTCTTCACAGAACCGTTCAACTTCAGCTTCTTAAGCAATAGTGGTTGGGGCACAGACTTAAATTACTGTCATATTGAATGTGTAACTCTGAGTAAAGCAAAAACATTCCTGGCAATTGCTTTAAAGACTTAAAACCAAACAGCAAGCTGTCATTCTTTTCATTTAATTTTGCAGTGTAGTCAGAGTGTCAGTTCATGACATTAAAATGACTTCCACAGCAGCCAATCGGTGTCAATACGGTATATTTACAATTTTTTATATTCAGTCTAAGGTAAGAGACTGACTTCCAAAGGTAAACATCTACTAAAAGCATACACCTCTAATATACAGCAAGGAAAATACGAAAATGTACTTGAAAACTACACTGCTCCTTCTATGTTCCTCTTATCTCTCCAGCTATGACTAGTATCAACGTCTTTCTCTTTAAGATAAGCAATGGACATTTCTGAGGATAACTTGACTTAAGGCTGTGAAACAAAGTTTTTAAAAAAACTCATCAAAACTGTAAAAGGTAGTGCATACATGTGGTTCCAGATATATATATATATACGTATGTATGTCTCAAGCTAAGACTATGCGTGTGAGAGAGAAGAGAAGGTTAAAGAAGAGAAGCAAAGAGATGCATCTGAAACAACTCTCTTTACATCTCTGGTAATCAAGCTTTTCACACAATAACCACCAGGAAAGCATCCATGGCTCTAGCTCTGGGCTGAACTAACTTGGGAATTGGAGCCTAAGATAATGGAGCAGGACCTTATGGGGCCTTCCTAAGACAGAACCTCCCCCTTATCCTCTGCTCTAGTTACTCTCTGAAGTACCCAGATAACAATATCTGAGGCACATTTTCTGAGTTGTGTGACAAATGCTAAAACCAGCACGACAGGAAATAAGAACCACTTGATGATCATGACCACAAAGCTCCTCCCGCGCCACCCCCTCAGATCTATCAGTGCCTAAGGGCCAATAATGCTAACCCCTGCGACAGCACCCCTTTTACCTCACAACTGTCCAATCCGCGAACTGTGCACCAGACGACCACAGACCCTGGGATGCCCCTCCTTCACTTCCCCTTTAACAAGGCTTTGCTGAAACTCCTGGGGAGTTTGGGTGTCTTTAGCCTAGTTGTCCTGAGCTCCTTGCCTGAAGCGCTGCAATAAAGGCTGCACTTCGCCACAACCCAGGGTCCACAGACTGGCCTTAGTGCGAGCAGACCCAAGGTTGGTTCCAGTACACTACTATTTCAATTCTACTCTACTCCTAGTTCAATATATGACACAGGCAAATCATGTAATCTCTGTGCTTCAGTATCTGAACTGGATTCTATTCAAAGGCTCACTGGCTCTTTCCATAGGTGCCTATGGCAACTTACATTTGAATGCACTTTTAGAAAGATAGGAAAAGTAGCAGAGTTCTTTCACAGATTTTCTATTTCTATCAAAATAAAATTTAGAATTCTTACTGGCAAGAAAGACAAAAAAAACTGTTTACATGAAATAAAATGACACTTAAGAGAGTAAAAAAATGTCGCCTAAGGTGTTAATTTCATATTAGACTGCAAAGTACATTACCATCAACTGGAAAGGGATGAATGGAATGACCTTTTATGTTCTCTTCTAAAACTGAAGACTATGACTGTGAACTAGACTCTGCAAAATGTGGCAAACAACCCCACATATTAAAAATACCATAAGTGTTTGGACCTCCCTGGTAGCCCAGACGGTAAAGAATCTGCCTGCAATGCGGGAGATCTGGGTTCAATCTGTGGGTCAGGAAGATCCCCTGGAGAATGAAATGGCAACCCATTCCAGTATTCTGGCCTGGAGAATTCCACGGACAGAGGAGCTTGTCAGGCTACACTCCATGGGGTCGCAAAGAATCAGATATGACTGAATAACTAACACTTTCACAAGTGTTTACTGCAAGAAAGATTAAAAAAGGATAGATATTTATTTGGCAGAAACAATTATCTTTCCTTGATTATCAACTTCTGGTATAAATTACTGACAATCTATAAAAAGAAAGCTTTTATTATCAAGATGTTATTTTTGCACATACTGAAAGAATAGGTATAGCAGTGTTTCTAAGCTTTATTTAGAAAATCATATGTCACACAAACAATATCCATTATTTCTTAGGTTTTGCTTAGGGTCTCCTTTTCCCTGGTAAATTTGAAAACCTATCCTTTTACATATATAGAAAAGGTATCCTTTATATATAAAGATAAAAATGAATCACCGTTTAGAGTATATTACTATTTTTCTGATCATTATATTAGGTCATGAGAAGCCATCTACACACAGAGATATAGTATTTCTGTGATTCATAATAGCAGGAAGGATCCTTGAATAGAAGTATGCCATGTACTGTCTATAGCCATAAATAAAATATCTTTCTTACAAGTAAGCCAGTACAATATCAACTCATAACTCTGACTTCTTAATAGCATGTGATAATCACGTACATTAACCAAAGTAGAGATAGGAATGTTGGCTATTAAGATAGAGTTGGCTATTAAGTTGGCTACTGAGAGTTGGCTATTAAGTTTTTTATACTATAAAATCATCACTTTAGCTATGTGTGTCTTAGATTATTCATCTATGAATTTATTCTCATTAATAACAAAGCAGTTGAATTCTCTGCCTGCTTACCATAACCACTTTTCCTCATAATGAGTCAATCACTCCATCACTGTAAAGGGCCACAAGTTATGACAGGACTTTTAAAGTCAAATGTTAAACACCTGATTACAAAAAAAAAAAAAGTCTTGAAATTTCATCTGTGACTTAATTAGGCTACAGATTAAGCAAAACCTCCCCAAACAAGTCACATGGCTATGACACAACCTCTTATCGCCATCTCTGCAAATATATTTCATTTTGCTAGGTACACTTTAATTCTAGTATTTTATTAAATAGATTCTGATCCTTACTTATTTGTCTGGCCCTCATAAAGGGAAAAACTAAATATAAACAACAACAACATAGCAAAGAGAAGCAAATTCCTCTGAAGAATGACTTATGTAACAAAAATATATTTTCTTCAAGTTCAAGAAAATTTTCCCCATAGAACCAATATTATGAACAGCAGTTAGACTTCCAGATTCATTTGTAAAGTTTGATGTGAATCTTAATGTAACTGAACTACAGAACCTTTTCAAATTCTTAATCCTAGGTTGTTGGGAACCATTTGGGAACAAGGGTGGCAAAGGACAGTATTTATTACTATTGTTATTACTAGTGGGAATCATAATATCCAGGAAGCTATCACCTACCAAGTATCCACTATGTGCTAGGTATTGTATTAAATGCTTTACTTGCCTCATTTAACTTTCATAGCTACTCTATATGTATTATTTTCATCCCATAGTTTCAAAAAAATGAGGATTTGAAAAATTAAGGAACTTGCCTAAGGGCACATAGTTAGGAATTTGCAAAGTCATACCCAGGGCCACGTGGCTTCCATGCCATCTACCACTTTGCGACACTGCTAGGTTTCAAAATGCTTACTTTCTTTTTCAGAGTCAAAATTTCCAGTCCTTCAGAATAGGTGATACCAGCTACACACCAGAAGAAACCTTTCTGATCTAATTTGCACTGGATATAAACAACCAAATCCCACCAGAAGTAGCATTTTCATCTTATCAAAAGGAGGCAATTTAATTCAACTGAACTTAAAAATGGTATATTAGATAGTGAAACAAGAGTAAGCAGAATAGCTTGCAATGGGAGGTAGATGAACCCTTCTGGAAGAGGACATCTATACCTGTCTCACTAGTATCTTTTCTTTTGGGGAATTATTACAATTCCATTCAGTGCAATACTGACAGAGCCATCCGTCATGGGGCCTTCTATTCCCCAAGCCTGGTGGCCATGAGAACTAAGCAAGGTCAATAGTTATTTGGGTCTCCACCCCCACATATTTAATCGTCATGGGGGAAAACGATAGCCATTCACATTTATCTGAAGCCTGGAACTATAAGAATGACAGACATTTGGACATACACAGTCCATAGGGAGCACTTGCCGGAAAATAAAGTCATCACTGAGGAGAGCAAAATTGAATAATGTGGAGACGAAGCCCTGGTGAAATCGCTTGAACCCCTGCATCCTGCCATGATTGAGGTTAGAGATTCACCTCTCGTTTCCTAGTAGCTATTTGAGCCAGTAAATTTTGATTAAGTTAATTTGTGTCAGATCTCTGACATGCAAACCCTGAGAATGTCTGAGAGTTTGCTCCCGAGGTCATCTTCCTCCTGGAATGCTTTCATGAGTTCTTTTCTTTATCCATCCAAGCAAGAAGGAAATGAAGAAAATCACCTTCAATTTCAGATCAAGGATGATTAGCAAAGGGAAAATATAAGGATACTGAATGAAGTTGGGACTGTTAAAGGCAATATTAATAAACACATTTTCCTATTTAAAATATTTATGTACAATAATCTGGGAAATAGCCATGACTGTCATCCAAAAGCTCATATTTTCAGTCATGATGTCTGACAGAAAACCTCAATATTATAATGTCAAAACTTTAGAAAGCTATATAAAAGGCAATAACAAAGCATAAAATGTAGCAAAGTGCTTATTACAAATCAAATTCAGTAAATGTCTGAAATGTGTTTAATGTTTTAAAATATACATTTTACAGGACTTAAATATTCTTTTTAAGATTTTGTTTCTCAACTTGTATTTTACAAGGAAATCACACAGAAAGTAAAAATGCAGCTATCTTGAAGTTTTCTAGAATTTAAGGTTTGAATTTTCATGCTCATTTCTTTCTGGAGTAGTTCTTCACCTTCAAGTATTAGTTGCTTTTCCTTATTAATATTTCATGTACAAAAGGTATATGCAACTTATAAATAAAAAGTTAACCTTAAAAATATGGTGACAAAAATCCATGATGCCAATTCAAGATGATTTAGCATTTACATTCCAAAGAAACAAGGACTCTTGGTTGCCAAGGACAGACACCTACCCCCTAAACTAGCATAAGCAAAAAGGTAATGTACTGGCTCAAAGGATTAAAAGTGTAGAAACAGGAACGGCTTCAGGCATAGCTGGATTTAGGCTTCAAGATATATCATCAGGACTCCACAATGTTAGACTTTGCTTTCCTCCGTGATGACTTTATTCTCCAGTAAGTACTCCCTATAGACTACATATGTCCCAAACATCTCTTTCTCCGCATCCTCTCAGTTCTACTTTCTGATACGCTGGCCTCCTTCTCAAGTTGTATGTGATGTGTGAGGCTGCAGTACTTGAAGTTGCTACAGCCGTCTTTCAATGCACACTGATATATACTCATCCAATCAGCCCTCCACGCCTGTAAGGAGACAGTGAGCTGACTGCTTAGGTGTAGGTCACACACACCATCTCTGAGTCAGCTGGTGGGTGTGGCCTTACCCTAAGAGCAAGGAAGGGGTGGATTCTTCAAAGGAAAATCAAAGGGATGTTTTTCAGAATACCAGGAATACATGCCCAATACAAATTACCTCTTTGCAAAATAAAAATGATGCGAACGAAAATAACAACTAAAAAAACAATGCTTGAAGGTTCTTAGAGTGCTGAAATACATGCACAATTTCTTGAGAAGTGTTCTTAATTAGATGCTCATTGTTTCCTTCTGATACCACTACTGAAATAATTAAAACTTATATTTTCCCCCTTTCAAATTCCCTTTTATTGTGTTAACTGAAACTCAGGGTTTTGACAGCTGAGGTTATCAAAACAAAAGGGATGTATTTCCAAATAGTTAACGATTAAGCCCAATTATTGCCACTAATAATTGTACCAGAGTTCTTGGCTGCAAGAACAGTGCAATTTCTATTAAGTTAAGCAGAAAAGGACACATAAACAAGCTGAAGAAATAGACTTGGGAAACAAGCTGGAACTAAAGAGCACTAGGAGGCTAGAACTGCCACCAAAATCCACGCTGAAGGAAAGAAGAGTTGGCTTAGGAAGCCTCTGCCAACAACGTTGGCACCACTCCCACTGCTGGTACCAGCGCTTCATTTGTAACTGTCCCCTGTTTCTTTGTATTGCTTTATTCAGATGTGAAGTTTCATGCAGAGTTTTCTAACCAGCTGAGCATAAATCATGTGCCATAACTCTAGCCATATCAAGAGCTATGAGAGGGATGATCTGTAGCATTTTGGCTTCCACAGTAGAAGTAAGACTTTAGGCACTTAGAATAAACCCTAACATATAAAAAGCCCTTGATAAATGTGATTTATTATTCTCATAAAAGCATGGCTTAAATCACTATGTGGCAAATAATGTTTTTAACATGATGCTATATGATTGGTAGAACATCTTCACTAAAAACAACAACAACAACAACAAAGGTATTTCCCAAATCACATAATTATTAGTAGAAAACATGTAAAAACTGGATTTCCATGATAGTCCAGTGGCTAAGACTTCAAGGTCCCAATGCAGGGGGCATGGGTTCAATCCCTGGTTGGGGAAGATCCCGCATGCCACATGGCATGGCCAAGAAAAAATAGGCAAAAATTGATTATTCTGAATCAACTCTTGGCTCCAATGCCAGTAGAAAGAATTCCTGGAAAATAAATTCAATCTCCTACCCCTCCAAACATATTGTGCCTCTACAACATAATTAAGTCAAATAGGCTTAATAAGGGGCTTCCCTGGTGGTTAAGATGGTAAAGAGTTCACTTGCAATGTAGGAGACCCGGTTTGATCTCTGCATTGGGCAAACAATAAGCAAGAGACAATCAAAACTTGACTTTCTGGGGTAGATTATGGCAGGTCGTGGACAAGTTATTAATATTTGTTTCTCCACCATGAGTATAATGGGGGGGCCATGAGTATAATGGGGGGGGGGTCAAATAGTAAGTCACTTACTGCAAATTAAGTACCAATGTGCATCTAGGTTAGTTTCCATTACAGCTCTTGGAAACTGACCGAATCAACATTCTGTTGTAATCTGACAAAAAGATGTATCTCACTCGTAAAGAAACCCATCCAGAATATGGATCTATATACTTAAGAGGGAAAAGCTGTCACTTGCTCTTGTATTACCACACTATTTTTTTTATTATTACAGGATAAGAGTCCATTATTATCTTCTTAGAATTTTACCCAAGACATAGAGCTATAATTTAAAGAAAATAAAGTATAAGATACGAAGAAATATTTAAGAGGAAAATTTGGCTTACAACATACAGTCATTTTAAAGTACTTGGAAGCCAGAAATTTAACTTACAGAAAAGCTATGTTTAAAAAAAAAAAAAAGACAGAACTTAATTACTACAATATGTTTTCTCAACTCAGTTAAATAAACTACATTCATTTCTACATTTCTATTTTGAGTTTGAATTAGAATATGCTAGGAATATAGTTACACGTAAATGTCAATACATGAGATAATTAAGAGGTCATTTAATCTATTTTGCAGTGATAGTTCAAATTCTGTCACTCTTCTTTGTCATAGTCATATGTACACAGGTTGATAGCGATTTTTTTTACAGCAATAAAGTAGCTGTGGAAATAATATAATGGTTACTTTTAAACACTAAATATCTTCAGAATTTCACTTGACACTATTTACTAATTCATAATACATGGAAGCAATCTCTGCACATATGTGCAATATTCAATTGTACTTAACTGCACATACTATTATCATTTAGGGTAGAAATGAGATATTTACAAAATGAGTACAATCTCACTGTTATCCACTCCTTTATATATTCATTAATTTATCTTATATACTTTTAGCTATACTTTCACCTGTCAAATAGTTCTTCACTACTAAAGTTCTGTAATATTTTATTTACTAGAGTATTAGCGGCTGAAAAAGTCTAATAAAAGTCTAAAATAAGGAAGAAAACAGAATTACTGTTGTCTCTTCTGGATATATGCATTTCTTAACTGCTTTTAAAGTATATTTTATTTTTAGGAAAAAAATTTTTTTAAAAATAGATAAAAATCTTCTATCTATATGTTAGCTTTTCATTTACAGGCATACACTTAAATTGCAGTCAATAAATATGTGATTTAATTTAAAATGCCATAAGTAACAAAATACTCAGCTTCCTAATACAAAAGTTTGAAATTATTACATATTTCTAGTTTGTTAAAAAGCAAAAAGCAGCAGAGGATGGTAAAGAAAAAGTGTATATGCCATGCAGCCATTATGCACTACTGAGTACACTGCTTAATAACTCTAGCAGAGGAACCAGCTTTTGAACTTCCACTTAAAACTTATTATGCTGTCAATAAAAAGAAGTTTCATAAGGTCAGAGACATACTGATCTACAGAGCTATGGAGAAATAAAGTTGTTCACTTATTCAGTCATTTCTTCAACGAATATTTCTAGAGCTCCTTACAAATATCAGGCTCTACGACCAATGAAATACCTACTCTCTAGAAGCTAAGATTAAAAGATATAGGAAGAAAGACATTAAATAAATTACTACAGTTGTGACAAGGGCTATAAAGAAAAAGGTATAAAGTAGGAGGACTATGTCAGGTCAGGTCTGATCACGGAAAATCTCTTAAGAAATGACATTTGATAACTGAACAGTATGCTCAAGGACTTGGGGAAGTCGAGAAGAGAGTCTTCTAGGTAGAAGAAACGGAACCTGTAAAAGCCCAGAGAGGCAAGAAAAAATTTAGGTGTGTCTGATGAAGTGAAGGAAGCACATACAACAAGAAAAGAGGAAACAGAATGATATGAATATAATGCTGGGGATACGAGACTCTCACAAAGTAAAGTTGTTAAACACTATTAAGCAGGAAGGTAAAATAAATTTACAAAGCAGAAACAGCATTGGAATGGTCTAAAGACCATGAAAATAAACATCTTGTTGAAAAAGTTTGTGAGAATATGAGAAAGAGGGTGGTATCTCAAATAGCAGATGGATTCATTATTTCCATTTGATGCCTGGATTCATTTGAACATGCTTAAATGTTAATGGTATGATGCCAATAGAGAGAACATGGAGGAGAGGGAAGTAACTGGTAGAGAAGGAACTCAGAGCTCAAGAAATTATTAGGCAACTCATCATCATTAGTCAGTGTGTTATTTTCTCCAACAACACGTAATGCCTGATGGCAGAGTAAAGTCAGATAGATTTATACAGAAGCAGAGTTCTTGCTGGTGGGTTCAGGGAAGACTAGGACACTGAAAAGAGAGTAAGTGATGGATTTGAGTCTTAGATAAAGAAGAAAATGAAAACAGTAAAGGTCAATTCAAGCGCTCACTTCTGCTTCATGGGGCTTCTTCCCTGGTGCCTCAGATGGTAAAGAATCCACCTGCAATGTGGGAGACCTGGGTTTGATCCCTGAGTTGGGAAAAGCCCCTGGAGGAGGGCATGGCAACCTACTCCAGTATCCTTAACTGGAGAATCCCCAAGGACAAGAGGAGCCTGGCAGGCTCGACTATGCTAAAGCCCTTTATCCTGAGGATCACAACAAACTATGGAAAATTCTTAAAGAGATGGAAATACCAGACCACCTTACCTGCCTCCTGAGAAACCTGTATGCAGGACAAGAAGCAACAATTAGAACCAGACATGGATAGTGGACCAGTTCCAAATTGGGAAAGGAGTACGTCAAGGCTCTGTAGTGTCACCCTGCTTATTTAACTTACATGCAGAGTACATCATGTGAAATGCCGGGCTGGATGAAGCAAAAGCTGGAATCAAGACTGTAGAGAGACATATCAGTATCCTCAGATATGCAGATGACAACACCTTTATGGCAGAAAGTGAAGAGGAACAAAAAAGAGCCTCTTGATGAAGATGAAAGAGTAGAGTGAAAAAACTGACTTGAAACTCAACATTCAAAAAACTAAGATCATGGCATCCAGTTCCATGACTTCATGGCAAATAGATGGGGAAACAATGGAAACAGTGACAAGCTTCATTTTCTTGGGCTCCAAAATCACTGCAGATATTGACTGCAGCCATGAAATTAAAAGACACCTCCTCCTTGGAAGAAAAGCTATGACAAACCTAGACATCATATTAGAAAGCAGAGATATCACTTTGCCTACAAAGGTCCATATAGTCAAAGCTATGGTTTTTCCAGTACTCATGTATGGATTTGAGAGTTGGACAATAAGGAAGGCTGAGTCCCAAAGAACTGAGGTTTTTGAACTGTGGTGCTGGAGAAGACTCTTGAGAGTCTCTTGGACAGCAAGGAGATCAAACCAGTGAATCCTAAAGGAAATCAACTCCAAGTATTCATTGGAAGGACTGATGTTGAAGCTGAAGCTCCAATACTTTGGCCACCTGATGCAAGGAAGTGACTCACTGGAAAAGACCCTGATGCTGAGAAAGACTGAGGTAGGAAGAGAAGGGAACGACAGAGGATGAGATAGTTGGAGCTATCTCCAGCTATTCAATGAGCGTGAGCTTGAGCAAACTCTGGGAGATAGTGAACGACTGGGAAGCCTGGTGTGCTGCAGTTCAAGGGGTCACAAAGAGTTGGATGTGACTAAGCAACTAAACAACAACAGAGTTCTCAATAAGGACAATTAGGAAAAGTAATCAGAGGCAAGATGTCTGTTTTAGTTATTTCAAAGTTGGAAAATTTCTGATGATGCCCCACCACGTGCCTCTGCATGTGTGGAGACCAGTCCCAGAGCTAAGCAGGTCTAGGAACTTTTCCACCAGGAGTGCCCTCTTTGCATAGGAACCTTCTTCTATGGTGGTTTGTTGGCTGAGAACTAAACCAGGAAGACAGCCTAGGAAACTCCTCCTCCCTCCTTGCCCTACCAAGGCAAAGGAGAAAATAGAATAGAACCTGAGAGAGAGGGAAGTCAAGGAAGGGTGTGCTTGAGTCTGCTCTTGTTTTTCCAAACTTTTTTGAAAAACACTGATTCTTTTGTTCAAACAATATCTTCTACAGAAATACAAAAGTTAAAACAGAAAAATACAGGTGGAAGTGGAACCAGGGGCCCATTAAACTCCCCTTGCCCATCCTCCATCTTTGCCAGGGACCTTAGAGCACAAATTGACTTTCAGTTCAAAGTGAACAAAAGAGTAAAAATTCCACACCTTCTTAAAACACACTTCCTTGTTGGAGTTATTATGGATCACTAGGTTAAGACAGTATAGAGATCTACAAGCATAAACCTCTAGTAAATCATAAAGAAATATTTTCACATTTCCCTTTCTATACTTACCAATAGGATCTATTTGTCTTTGCAGAATAATCTGTACGTGTCAGAAGTTTCATTAGGCATTTTATGTATAAGCTTGCATTTAATTCTCTCAAGATTCTGGTAAACAAATCATATTATTTCCATTTTTCAAAACAAGAAGTTGAGGTCCAAAGAGGTCAAATAACTGGCCCACAGTTACAAAGCTATTAAGTGAAAGGGTCAAGACTCAAAGCATCTGATCCCAAAGCCCCAGAGTCCATTACCTCACACTGCCACCAAGTTCATAAATGTTACACTGTTCCTCTATTACCATTTATACATAAACTTCCCTGGCTAAAAGTCCATAAAATGTTTTCTCGTTAAAAAACATTAAAAGCAGCTCAATCCTTGAGAACTATCATGTAACTTTTAAACACTAATAATAGCACATAACATAGTCATTCTAACAGATCTCTGCTCAATCTATTTTCTTTTGGTAAATAATGATTCTCTTCAGTGCCGCTAGAATAAAAGTTGACGCTGCTTCTTCAGTGTTCTTTATGTACTGTGCTATATCTACATGATTATGAGGTTCTATCCCAGAGGTTAGGGTAAACCAGCAAAATTTAATCCAGAAAGGTTGGCTGCAGGTGAAATGACAACCACAAAAATATGGCTACATAAAACTAACAAAATTCATGGAAACAAATTTTGAGAAATAATCACTAAAAAACAAGATCATGAGAAAAAGGAGCCCAAGTTAATTTTAATTATTCCAGAGGAAAGTTGATTTTAATCAAGAGCTTCAGGGGAAAAAAAGTCAGATATATAACTAAGCAAAAGAAAGGAAGTATGGATACATAACTAGGAAGTAAACACAAAAGAACTAATATGCTAGGTTTTTTTTTTAATGTAGAACTATGGAACAGGCGGGAATAGCTGTCATTTTTTTACACGTGACTAGAGGGGTACATCTACTGAACTTTCAAAAATAATTCAAGTAAAATGAGGTCCCTGGATATCTCATTATCCATATGACTATTTCCAATAGTATTTCTTCTCAAAATCATCATGAATTTAATCTTTTCATATTTGGAATGTAGGAGCAACACAGTCAACTATAGATTATTAGCTGTAAATAGGACACTGATCAAAATAATTAAAATTTATACAAATTCTAAAAGGAATTTATATTTGACTTGAAATAAGACCAGTCTCCTCTGTAATGCATGGAAATACAATCTCAAAGATGTTTCTGATCAACACTTCTGATCAACACTAATACTATTTAGGTACAGCACCAAAAGTGAAAGTGTTAGTCGCTAGGTTTTGTCTGACTTTGCGACCCTGTGGGCTGTAACCCAACAGGCTCCTCTGTCGATGAAATTCTCCACACAGGAATTACTAGAGTGAGTTGCCATGCTCTCCTCCAGAGGATCTTCCCAGCCCAGGAATCAAACCCAGGTCCCCTGCATTAGAGGAGGATTCCTTACCACCTGAGCCGCCAGGGAAGCCTAGGAATAGCCCTACTACTGCACAATACTTGACCACACTAAAGGGAGAGAGATCGCCTCACACACCAAACGATCTGCTTTGTAGATTATCAGCTTTCCAGAAAGCCCAAAACTGAATGAATTAAAATTTATATTCATTCATTCACTTATTCATTCAACTACAGATTAAATGTTTACTATGTGTTCTGGCATTGTGGTTAAGTATGATGAATACATACTCTGGTGAACAAAACACCAATGTCTATTTCTTTTAAATGTAAACAGTGTTCTCTCAGAACAGAGCTTTCTTCTGCAAGAAAGTCACAAGTTTAAACTGAACTTGTGAGTTTAAAGACTACTTGGAAAGTCTTTACCCTTATTAAATTCAAGGACGCCTATAATTCACTTTCATAAGGATATGGATTATTTAAATCCTTCGATGGTCCCTTGGAGATCTGGGAAATATCACATGAAAAATAAAAACAAGACTGACTTTCATTTTAATGAGTAGTCACTGAAATTCTAGAGCATTGAGCTAGCTAAACCCAGATTTTAAAAACTATTTTAGGCATTTACATTTTATTATCAAGGAGTCTGCTAAGATTATTAGGTCATAGAAACTGCTTTTTCCTTTCAATTCTGACACTGTCCCTTTAGTATCCTCTATGAATACTAACATTTCATATTTCAACTATCATGTTAAATATTCTGTATCTACAGTAATTATTTTCTATACTCTCTGAAGAGCCAATGGCCTCTCTTACCAACAGCCAATGGCCTCTCTTACCAACAATCTATATGATTACATATTATTTTATTATTTTCACTTACCTTCTGGACAATCTGCCTTTCCTCCATTTGACTAAGAATTTTAATCTTTCACTTGACTTTTAAACTTTTTAATCTTTGTGGGTACCAATATTGCTTTAAACACCCCCAAAATTAGGGAATTTCTTAATCTTCCTAGCAATAATGAAAGCCCTGTGTAATCTTACTGCATCATCTGACTTTAATGTAGCAATGATTTTAATTACCTTAACTGACTGCTTCTTTGACCAAAGTTCAAAACACAGTTGAGCTCTCCCTGACCCTACACACACACACACACACACACACACACACACACACACACACACACTTCTCATTTCCATAAACAAGACCACCATTCGTCCATTTACACAAACCAGAAAGCCAAGGATTGCCCTTAATTTCTCTCCTCTTTCTGCCTTACCTCTTCCCCAAACTTACAAGCGGGCTAAATCTACTTTCAGTTCCTAGAATAAAGATTTTCATCTTGCCTTAGGGTCTATAAATATTTAACTGTGTCTACTAAAATAACACCCCACTCCTATCAGTACACCTAGTTCCTTCTCTTTTTTGAGGTTTCCACTTCAATGTCGTCTCCTCAGAGACCACCACACCTAACAGAGTCTGGGCTCTGACCCTCTCAGTTCTCCCCCTTGTTTGTGCCCTTCACAGACATACTTCAACTGGCGACTACATCATTTGCCTGACTCCCTATTCATCTATACATGGCCCCCCGGAGAAGGTAAGCTCCCTGACAGCAAGAGTATGTGAGCTACGTCTGTCTCACTCTTTATCTCCAGTTCTAAATATGCCTAGCCCTTATTAGATATTTAGTAAACATTTACTGAACTAATGAACAAAGAATAGAAAGTTTAGATGAAAAGATACTGAGATGGTGGCCAGGTTCATAACACAATACCATTGTGGTAAACAAGACCACGGATGCCCAGACATCAAAGATCACTTTCTTAAGTTAAAAAGGCTTCCTTCCCATTCTCATCTGGATAATTTCAAATGGGTCTGTCAAGATCTGTAACAGTGGTCCTCAAAGTATGTTCCTGGGTCAGCACCATCAGGATCACAGTGCTTTTTCACAATGATACTTCTCTAAAAATGTTCATTGAATTCAACTGAACAGACTTCCTATTATTATTTCCTTCTTTCTTTATGTGGATTTTCATGATTAACAATGCTCTACGCCTTTTAAATTCGTGACTCAGAAGTAATACACACCGTACATATGTATGTGTTAGTTGCTCTACATAGGTTTACACTATCCTGACTTCTACTAATTTCTTTCACATCAGTTACAAATTACTAGCTTAGTTCCAATTCCCTTTATTTTGCTGTTTCATACAATCTCAAAAGATGAAAGATACAAAACGCAATCTTGGTCTGTAAAAAGGCCATATTTCTAAAGATCTCAATTTATGTAACAAAGAAGTAAAATTGAGAAATAAAATTAATTTTTGATTAAAATAGATGAATGGCAAGAATAATAAGAATGTTTAGACAAACATTTCTCCATTTTCTCCTCAAAATAACAACAAAGAATTCCCTTTTATATGACAAGAATAAAAACGCAGTCAGCCAATAGGATACTACAATATACATAATCCCCCTAAATGTCCCAAATCAAAAGGACTGACTTTATGAAAATAGTTTTTAAAAACTCACTGTTTTTTAGTCAGGAAAATTTCTCTTTTTTATTTTATTTTTACTATGTTTATTTTTCAAACAAACTGTATGGTTACCTGCCACAAAGAGATAAAAAGCTCATGATTTCTGAAACATTTACGAAACAATTACTAATAGAAAATGTCACAAGTTGTAATCTCATTTAGGTAATATTATTAACAATGTGAGGAACCACTAGAGTCTACTGTGAAAAAGTAAATCCATATATTGCAGAAAATATAGGATAAAAATGGAACTGGAAAAAAAGGTCTATTTCTCCTATTTCACTCACCTCTATGTGGAATTTGGTGCTAAAAATTCATCCTAAGCAATAGAGTCCTGACAATTACAAATTCAGCTATATTATGGCTAATAAGGGCGTCCCTCTTAGCTCAGTCAGTACACAATCTACCTGCAATGGTGGAGACCAGGGTTCAATTCCTGGGTCAAGAAGATCCCCTGGAGAAGGAAATGGCAACCCACTCCAGTATTCTTGCCTGGAAAATCCTGTGGACAGAGAGGCCGAGGCCTGGCAGGCTACAGCCCATGGGGTCACAACACTCGGACACAACTTAGCGACTAAACCACCACCACTGCTATTAAATTTAAATCATATTCCATACCACTTTTTATAAAACTCAGTATAAGTAGCCTTCCACTCAAAAACATTTATTCATATAACTGAAAAATGTACACAGATAACCTGTCAGTTTCTAAGTGTACCCAACTGGTACAAATGATTATTAATCGTGAATTAGAACAAAAAAAAACTTCATTACTGACTGTCCAAAAATTATAGGAAACTCAAATGAAAACCTAAAATAATATTCTAGATTAAATGTTAATACATTTATAGTAAGCCTTCATTAGCACACAGCATTAATCCTTTTAATATCAAGAAAACAAACAAATAAGAAAAGCTTCCATGGTCCTTATTCTTTGACTCAAAATATACTTAATTATACTTCAAAGCTGACTCACCACCATACAACCTACATAGAAATGTTCATCAGATTTAACTGTACTATGACTCTATTATACTGCTTTATCCAAAATTCACCTTTTAGCTGAATTATTTGTTAGTCTCTTTTTTATTTTTCAGACCCAGTGGTATTCCTTTATTCTTTGAAGATTCTTTATAAACCTTATACCTTATAAGGTTTACTGACTATACCTGAGTGCAAGCACTGAACTAAGCTCTTTATTGACTAATTTATTTAATGATCATAGTAATTCTTACCTTAAAATGTAGGTACTATTACTATTCCATTTTACATAAGAAAAAAATTGAGTCTATAGAAAAAGATTCCTTACTCAATATAAAGGATGGTAAAGGATGAACTTCAACCTAGGTCTATGTGGGACCATAGGTATATTATTAAAGATTTATGTGGGTGCTCTTAACTATTTTCCCTCCACATTTTCTGTCTCCTTTTTAGTTGCTTTACTTCTCCCTCACCCCTTCAAATATCTTCTACTGTTTATTTCTATTGCTATTTCTTTAGTAAGCTCATGTATCTTGACAATTTCAACATGATCATACAGATAAGATTCTAAAAATCTATACTTTGATCCTTTCAATTTACTGCTATATTTCTAATTCCCAAAGGAATACATTTACCTATATATCCTAATATTATCTTCAAATTCAGCACAGATGATTTCCAAAGTCCTTTACAACTTAATTTCTCACACACACACACACACACACACACACACACAAACCCAATTCATCTTAGTCCTCATCCAAGTGATTGTTTCTGTCCATGGAAATACTATTCTTCTATGTTCTTCCCTTCATTCTCTGTATTAAACTAAAATCTACTGCTTTTCCCCCAGGTATGCCTTGTGACCTTGAATTTTCTATTTCATTCCTACTATCACAACCTCATGACTCAACCTACCCTGCCTTTCTGCCCTCTTCATGCTCACCATCACAGAAGGATCTTCCCCAAATACAATTTTTATCAAGTCATTCTGTTTGAGAAATCTATATAGGGACTCCAGTGTCTACAGCATAAAAACAACATGGCTTTCAAGGATCTCCTTAGTCGAACCCCAGGTTACCAACAGGTACTACTATGTCCTTTCCACTCTCATTAGGCTGCTTTCTTCATTCTTCCCAAATCTTCTAAGTTCTCTGCCTTAGGGAACACCCCACCACCTATCCATTCCCTTCAGCATCTCACTTTTTTCCACACGTCTTGAATGTAGCCCACTCCACATAGGCTCACAGGTGTTTCCAAACAGAAAACACTCAGCTACAGTCAGGAAACGTGCATTCCAACCCTGGTTCTGACATGACCCAGGAGTGTGATTCTGGGCAAATTTTTGAGGTAACTAGTCCAGACTGCTCTTTCTTCATCAGTAAAGTGAGAAGCTGAATTAAATTGTAAACTCTTTTTATTCACTGTCTTACTATTTTAATGCTTAATTATATATTAAAGGTGTTATTTATATTTAATCTTCCTTACTAAATTATGAACTTCCCAGGGATAAAAATTATATATCCTATGTTTTTGCAAACTCAACAAGACATAGCATAGTGTTTGATAAGTAGATCTTTAATAAATACCTGTGACTAAGTAACTCTGACTCTGCCTATATCAAGCAAGATCAATACAGCAATACCCTTTTAAGTAATAAAACCTTAAAATAATTTCATAGTTTTCAAAATCATGAAATCAGGGTATGAGAAGAAGTTTATATTTTTCCCTTCCTTTTCTTCTGTTTTCTTCAATTAATTTAAGAAGCAAAAGATAAAAAGGACCTGAGAATTTCTTTTTTATGAAGCCCATAAAAACGTATTTGCTAATGCTTAATTATAACCAGTATTTCAGAAAATAACTCTGTGGAAAGAGAGGCAAACTGTAGCTCAGCTTTTTTAGGAACTTCTATAGAAAAATACTGCTCATTATATATTGGTTCCTTTCAATTATTTTGTTTCTGGGATTATAAAATTACACATATAAACATGGAGACAAGATTACATTTTAAAACTTGGTTACTTTGTATCCCTTTAACATAGAGTATCTGAAATCCCTATGTCTCTGGCCTAATGCAATTGAAGGATTAAGACATACAATATTACATTTTTGAACTCTGAGGAATGGGAGATATTTCTCTGAATACATTCTGGTGACTGTTTTCATCAATTAACTGTACCTGACCCCTCCTGAGAAAAAGTCAGGGAATCAAACTTGGGTTAAAAATCCTATTATCAAACCAGTTCTCCTTAAGGTTACTAGAAAAAGCAGAACCAACTACAAAAAGCCTTATCTAGGCTAGAAAGCACACTTCCCTGGTGCCTCAGGTGGTGAAGGGTCTGCCTGCAATGCTGGAGATCCAGGTTTGATCCTTGAGTTGTGAAAATCCCCTGGAGAAGGGAATGGCCATCCACTCCAGGATTTCTGCCTAGAGAATTCCACAGACTGGCATGCCACAGTCCAGAGGAGTCAGACACTACCGAGACACTCCCAGTACTTTCAGCAGGACAGAAAACAAACTGCCAGAGGCTGTATTTCCTGGCACCATAATTTCAAGGGCTTCTTAGCAATTAGAATGGTACAGTATTTTCAGAGACAGGAACTCAAAAGAAGGCATCATTATCCATATTACGTTGTTCAGTCATTCAGTCATATCTGACTGCAACCGCATGGACTGCAGCACAACAGGCTTCCCTGTCCTTCCCCACCTCCCAGAGCTGGCTCAAACTCATGTCCATCGAGTCAGTGATGCCATCCAACCATCTCATCCTCTGTCGTCCCCTTCTCCTCCTGCCCTTAATCTTTCCCAGCATCAGGGTCTTTTCCAGTGAGTCAGTTCTTCCCATCAGGTGGCCAAAGTAGTGCAGCTTCAGCTTCAGCATCAGTCCTTCTAGTGAATACCCAGGGTTGATCTCCTTTAGAATAGACTGGTTTCATCTCCGTGCTGTCCAAGGGATTCTCAAGTGTCTTCTCCAGCACCACAATTTGAAAGCATCAATTCTTCGGCACTTAGCCTTCCAACTCTCATAACCGTACATATACTGGAAAAACCACAGCTTTGACTACACGGACTTTGTCAGTAAAGTGATGTCTCTGCTTTTTAATATGCTCTCTAGGTTTGTCATAGTTTTACTTCCAAGGAGCAAACTTTACATGCTAATTTCGAAAATCATTAATTTATATGTCAATTTAGGAAATCATTTAGGCCACAAAGAGTCAGACATGACTGAGCGACTGAACTGAAATAAGAAAACATAAATACGCACTCATGAGTGAATAAATGTGCATATGCAAACATATAGACATTTTGGGATATCTTCAGGTAGTACAACACAGGTTCACTGTATATTATAAAACTTCATTGTATTTTATTTTACAGTATTTATATAGCTTCATATATATATAACTATGTTATATAACTTTACTGTATTTTATTTTATGTGATACTCATAATAATTTTATAAGTAATTCAAACATTTGATATAACCACTTACTTTAGAAAAATATTTAAATACGTTTTCTTTATTTTCAATATTACTAAGTAATGACAGAATCTTGGATGTGGAAGAGAACCTAGAGTCACAGATCTAAGAAAGCATCACATAATAAGAGCTCAATAAATAAATATTTATCTACTTGATTTTCAGTACTGGAAAGTGTAAAGGAAGATAATCCAAGAAGAGGTGGTTTCTAATTTCAACTCCGCCATTTCACTTAAGCAGTTGTCTGCTTTTCACCTCATTTTCCTCATTTCTAACTTGTTCTCCATATCACATAGTAAATATTAGGGAAATATCACATTTAAATATTAGGGAAATGGAAGAACTAGAGAAATTAAGTGGGCCTCCCTCATAGCTCAGTTGGTAAAGAATCCGCCTGCCATGCAGGAGACCCCAGTTCGATTCCTGGGTTGGGAAGATCCCCTAGAGAAGGGAAAGGCTACCCACTCCATTATTCTTGGGTTTCCCTTGTGGCTCAGCTGATAAAGAATCCACCTGCAATGCGGGAGACCTGGGTTCAATCCCTGGGCTGGGAAAATCCCCTGGAGAAGGGAAAGGCTATCCACTCCAGTATTTTGGCCTCGAGAATGAACTGCATAGTCCATGGGGTCACAAAGAGTCAGACATGACTGAGCGACTTTCACTTTCAAACAAATTAAGGTACTATTTTTTTTACAGGTATAAACAAATGGAACTGAAATACTTCTCAATTATAATGTGTATTCTTCTGAATTTTACGTTATGAAAATGAAAGTGAAGTTTGCTCAGTTGTATCCAACTCTTTGAGACCCCATGGACCATACAGTCCATGGAATTCTCCAGGCCAGAATACTGGAGTGGAGAGCCGTTCCCTTCTCCAGGGGATCTTCTGAAGCCAGGGATCGAACCCAGGTCTCCCACATTGCAGGTGGATTCTTTACCAGCTGAGCCACCAGGGAAGCCCATTTTAAGTTATGGCAAGTGAGTATTTAAAGCTAAGTATGCAGAGATACAGTTTATTTATTCATTCAACAAAGTAAAGCTTTTCTCCAAATGAGAACTCAGCTCTGTTTTCTAAGGCATCACCCTAAAACTGTAAGACTGAAGAAAAAGCACTTAAAGATTTTCTACCTAGGACAGATACCATGAAGTAATTAGTCAGTCTGAGCAAACGTGTCAAATCTGAGGGAAGTCCTATGCTTCTGTAGAACCCCAAAGCTAAAAAGGCCTTATAATTCAAGGTAGCAAGTTTAGAGAAAGGAAAAAAAGGCAGCATCAACATTCCTGCAAAATATAACTAGCATCGAAATAGAATTTTTCTTCACATAATATCTCTCCCTCTCCCCCTTCCTACCTCTCTCGCTCTTGCTATCACTGAGGTAGTGTAAGTAATAGGCTTCCTACTCCTGTAATAATCAAAAGCTTTTCTCTACTTTTCTCCCCACTTCTATCCAGCCTGAGATATTAAGTTAAATCAGATTTCTCTCTGTAAAAGTGCCAGTTAGTAAGCCAATATGGGATATTTCCTTAACATTTTACAGACTTCTCAATGCGATAAATAAAGTGGCTGGGCTAAGAGATGCTTTTTCCCAGTCTTGGATTATTCTTCTATAAGCTCTAGACATATCATTACTATTTTGAGCACTAATCACCAGCAGCTGAATTTAGGTAAAATTCACAAAACAAAGCACAGCATTTTGGTTTATTTGCATGAGATGGTATAAACAAAATTAAAGGGGACTTTCCCCTAAGAACTGGCCATAGAGAATTATAATTATTTCTGGGAAAATGGGCATGTTTGACCACTTATGGAGTCCTACTGTTAGAATTAGGAGGTCTGGGTTCAAGTCCTTAAGTTTACAAATAATAATAAAATAACACTGCCCGTCTTGACAAAAAACCTCATCACTGCATCTTACTTTACAGTTTTTAACATGTTTTCCTCTTAAAGAATCATGACCAATATCAATTCCGTGCAGCAATCATGACTGCCATTTTACAGAGAAGCAGACTCAAGTTCACAGAGCTACACATTCTACAGTCAAACCTGAAGCAGAAATATTTTAATGTGCTGGCATTTTCAGCTGTACAGTGTGTGAGTATGACACAGGTGATGCAGAATAGCTTCCAAAAAGCAAAAAAGTGATATGCATAGCAAGTTTGCCACCAAAGTATGCCACTCTTAGCAGTGGAAGTCCCCAAACCTAATTTGATTAAAAGCAAAACAAAAAAAAAAGTATAAGGGCAGGTCATCTCTCTGGGACGGATACATGGTAACCAAGCGTTACAGACTAAATGTTTATGCCCCCCAAATTCACATACTGAAGCCCTACCCCGGTGTGGCTGTAGTTGGATGGGATCCCTACAGAAGTAATTAAAGTTAAATGGGGCCATGAAGGTGAGGCCGTAATCTGAAAGAATGAGCGTCCTTATAAGAAGAGACACCAGAGAGCTACCTTGCTCCCTCTGAGCACATACACTGAGAAATGTCCATGCAAGGACCTAGTGAGAAAGCAGATGTTTACAAGCCAGGGAGAGCCCTCTGTTATGCTGTTCAGTCACTAAGTCGTGTTTGACTCTGCAACCTCACAAACTCAGTACGCCACGCTTCCCTGTCCTTGATCATCTCCCGGAGCTTGCTCAAACTCATGTCCATCGAGTCGATGATGCCATCCAACCATCTCATCCTTTATTGCCACTTTCTCCTCCTGCCTTTAATCCTTTCCAGCATCAGGGACTTTTCCAATGAGTCAGTTCTTCCCATCAAGTGGCCAAAGTATTGGAGCTTCAGCTTCAGCATCAGTCCTTCCAGTGAATATTCACAGTTGATTTCCATTAGGATTGACTGGTTTGATCTCCTTGCCAATTCTTACCAGAAACTAAATTTACTGGCACCTTCATCACAAACTTCCCAGTCTCCAGAACTACTAGAAATAAATATCTGTGGCTTCAGCCACCCAGTCTGGGCTATTTGTAATGGCAGCCTTAGCAAACTAATATATATGTACATAAGACCTACAGAAAGTGAAAGTGAAGTCACTCAGTCGTGTCCAACTCTTTGCAACCCCGTGGACTGTAGCCTACCAGGCTCCTCCGTCCATGGGAGTCTCCAGGCAAGAATACTGGAGTGGGTTGCCATTTCCTTCTCCAGGGGATCTTCCCAACCCAGGGATCAAACCACATTGAGGGCAGACTCTTTAACCTCTAAGCCACCAGGGAAGCATAGGACCTATAAGAATAGCTAATTAGTAATAAGAGGCACTTCATGGCAAATAGATGGGGAAACAGTGACAGACTTTATTTTCTTGGGCTCCAAAAATCACTGCAGACGGTGACTGCAGTCATGAAATTAAAAGACACTTACTCCTTTGGAAGAAAAGCTATGACCAACCTAGACAGCATATTAAAAAGCAGAGACATTACTTTGCCAACAAAGGTCTGTCTAGTCAAAGCTATGGTTTTTCCAGTAGTCATGTACAGATGTGACAGTTAGACTATAAAGAAAGCTGAGTGCCAAAGAACTGATGCTTTTGAACTGTGGTGTTGGAGAAGACTCTTGAGAGTCCCTTGGACTGCAAGGAGATCCAACCAGTCCATCCTAAAGGAAATCAGTCCTGAATATTCACTGGAAGGACTGATGCTGAAGCTGAAGCTCCGATACTTTGGCTACCTGATGCAAAGAACTGACTCATTTGAAAAGATCCTGATGCTGGGAAAAATTGAAGGCAGGAGAAGGGGATGACAGAGGATGAGATGGTTGGATGGCATCACCAACTTGATGGACATGAGTTTGAGTAAACTCCGGGAGTTGGTGACGGACAGGGAAGCCTGGCATGCTGCAGTCCATGGGGTTGCAAAGAGTTGGACACGACTGAGGGACTAAACTGAACATTTACCAAAACTATGATATGGTCAACTGTATTCCTAGTGAAAATTGTGCTTAGAGCCAAGAAACAAAACCTGGGGAGCTTGATGAACAGGGTATTTTAATGGCCTAAAATATCCTTCTCACCACAGGCAACTCCCTCAACAATGGAAGTAGATTATTCAGACTTTTCTGAGTTAAATTTCCTCTCCTCATGCACTGACAGTTATAGTTCTTGTCTCAGAAATCTCTCTGAGCTTCAGCAGTACAAGGCCACTTCATCAGCTTCAAAGGAGCACATAATTCTTTAAATATGTTGATAAACTGAAAAAGTTAGAAGCTACAGACTAAGATAAATATTGACTTTATCAGTGACTTTCCATATTTTAGCCATGATTCATTTTGTGTACACAGAAGATAACTATCAGAGGGTAAAGTATTTTCTTCATTTCCAAGTTTGTAGGTGGTGCTTCAGTCTAGCCTCCAAGAACTTTAAATAAATTCCAGCATTCAGACTGCAACTCTTGTTCATTCTAGTTTACCAAGAGCATGTTATATAGCTTATTAAGTGGCTGTATAATATGTAAAATGTTGTATTTGATCTGTACAACATAACCCCTTCTAAGAATGTATATACTTTTCCCCCACAAAATTATAAAACTGAGCTTCTTAGTAAGCGGTAAAGCCCAGAAAAACGCTCTTTTTTTCCTTTTTTTTTTTTAACTACTTCATATATTATGAGTAAATAAATGAAGCATCCCAAAATTTCCTTGAAATAAAGATATCTGTGGTCATTCGTAAACAATGACAGTTAGCTTTTATAATCAAAGTTTAAAAAGCTAGACAGGTACTAGTTAACTTACTGTTTTCATTTCATTAGTAGTCATGACATGAAGATTTTATAACATGGGTATGCTCATTAGGACTTTTCCTAAATTAATGAAATTTCATCACAGATCTACCCAAAGCTTTGTACAAACCATTATCTATTACCCACACTTACTTGGAGGTAGAGGAAAACTTAATCAGTAATTTAAAATACAGACTAACCCACGGTTTGTTCCTATTAGTGAGGGAAAATAGAGTAATCTCAGTCAGCCCTTGTGTGGCTATAAACCCTTAACTTCAGTGGGAGGAGTCATTTACTCACATATAAGACATAACCAAAAACTTACATATAAATTTCATTCAAATGGAAACTGGGTGGGTTTTTTTCTTTGCACATCATTTACTTTCTGAATTAAAATAAATACATCATTTAATCTATCTTAAAAAATACAGAAAGTATTCTATACCAAAAAATGGTTTTAAAAGTAAAATAGTACTATTTGGTGAAAGTAATCTCTAGTTCAAGAATGTAATGTCACAAAATAAACCCAACCATAAACTACAAATTATTCACAAAATAATTAAGACCTTCTCCTCACATTGGTTCAAGCGTTTTTTGTTTAGTGTGTGTGTGTTTATTTATTCTAAGATGCTTTCAAGAAGAAAAAAACAACATTTAAAAAATAAAACTTAGGAAGATACTTTAAAAAGATCTAAGCAGACCTCTAGATAAGACATTCTAACAGATATGTTCTATCTGTTGACATTAAAAGCATTTGCATATATCTTAATTGCCGTATCATTTCAAAATTCCTCACTAAAGTAAATAATTATTTCCCTTTAACTTATTATTTAAGTAAAAAGACTCCTCTTTTCTTATCTGAACCTCTGAAGAAGTGGTAAGGAGTCCCAACGGTGGCAGAGATTTCTAGGAATTAAGGGAGGAGTATAAATTGGCCAGAGTAGAACATGACTGTGACTAAGCAGGAAACACAGGATTGATCTCTGCGTAGGGAAGAGCCCCTGGAGTAGGAACTGGCAACCCACTCCAGTGTTCGTGCCTGGAAAATCCCATAGACAGAGGAGCCTGGCAGGCTACAGTCCATGGGGTCTTAAAGAGTTGGATACAATTTAGCAATTCAGCAACATGAGCAGGCCAAATTACTATCAATGCCTGGCCCCCTCACTCCAACAAGATTCGCTCAATTTTTGTCACAGAGAGAGAGAGAGAGAGAGACAGAGAGACAGAGAGACAGAGAGAGAGAACGAGGCCGGGGGAAATGAATGACTGTTGGACTGTTGGAGACAAGGTGCTACATCTAAAACAGATGCTCCAAATTAGATCCTACAAGATGTCCTCCATGTGATAATTAAACACTGATTAGGACACATACTAGTATCTCTTCCAAAAGACGCATGCTTCTTAAATCTCAGACAGATTTGATGAGAGCATACAAACTGTCCTTTCAGATATCAAGGTGCACATTTTTGCTGCTCATTATACTGCTGTGATATCCATACTTTAAAGTCTTTAACCAAAATTAGTTCTAAATTAGCCAAGTTCAATTTTGGAGAATGATGAATATACATAATTCATCCAGCTGGGCTTGGGCATGGTTACTCTCCACCTTCAACAAATAGATTCTTTCTTAGAGCAAAGAGATTTACCAAAAACCTACTAGGTTAGATCACAGCCTATATGGATATCTGATTATAGAAACAACAGCTACCAAAGCTTACAGTTCACACTCAATTAAAATTGTAAACATACACCCTATATGTACATAAGATACATATATATCTTACATACAAGATACAGTTGACACTGTATATACATATTTATATCTATATGTGGTCACTAAATGAGAGCTGCTTTGCATATGGTTGGTCCAGGTAAATTATTTTACACAGAAATTTCCAGGTGTTTAAAGCAATTTGAAAAGGTTCTCTAAAATATATCAATCAAAAAACACAATTGCTCATAAACCTGAAAAAGGGTATCTAGGTCATCTATTTCAACTGTCGACACCAAGAAACATTTCCTTTTATCCAACTGCCATGACATCAACCGTTGCCACTGTAATTCAGTGCAAAAAGGGACTTCAGTGGTTAGATGTACTCTGCTTCAGAGTTATAAGGTCATTAATATGACCCTGGGGAAATCACTCTTTTTTTTTTTTATCAGACTCTGAACTTATAAAATAAGGATTAAAATGTTTCATAGAAGGCAAAGAGAAAATAGTTAAAATGTACTGGGTCCTCATTAAGTTGTCTTTGTCATAACAGCAACAAAAATGAAAGATAATGATATCGGCTATCTTAAGATTTGGTTCTGATTATCACCTTATAACCATGACTAACTATGCTAGTCATTTAATCATCTTTCAGCTTTCTCTCATCTATTAATCTTAATAAAGTATTAACATGCATAGTACATACATACTTAGAAACATCAATGGTATAATGTGTGAAAACACTGTAAAAAAGAACACATGTGAATTACTATGTTATTGCTATAAGTATAATAATGAGATTCGAAATTTTTTAAATACTTTACTAAAATGCGAAATATAAATGGGGCTTCCCAGGTGAAACTAGTGGGTGCCAAAGCAGATGTAAGAGAGGTGGGTTTGATCCCTGCATCAGGCAGATCCCCTGGAGTAGGAAATGCCACCCCACTTCAGTATTCTTGTCTGGAAAGAATTCAGTATTCTTGCCTCCCTGGGCAGAGGAGCCTGGCAGGCTACAGTCCCTGCGGTCACAAAGAGTTGGACACGATTCAGAGGCTGAGTACAGTAATATAAACGATGGATTCTTCACCACAGTATTTTGACCACTGCCTGATTCACTTTACTACAACAATAAAATTTTAAATCTTTCAACTTTTCTCAAAATTGGATTTCTTTTCCTTTATTTTGTGACTCAAACGTTTATTAACTTCCCTATTCAACATTTTAAAATAATTTAAAATCAATACATATTTATTAAATTTCAAATATGTACAAGGTACCATGTCATACCCATTTACTAAGAAGTTCATCAAACTGTGGAATGCCAAAGCTTTTTCCTTTCTTCATTTTTTCCTCTTGGATTTACATTCAATTTAAGTGGTAACTTTACCTGAGATTCCCTCTACCCTCAACCACTTAAGAAAGAAGAAACCAAATTTATTCAGCTCCTATTATACACTTGGCACTACATTTACATTTATATTATCTCAGACAATCCTCACAACAACCATAGGAGATAGGTATTCACATCCCATTTTAGAAATAAAAAAAAAAAAAGATAACAAGCATAGCAGAGAAAAAATTTAAACCAGGTTTGCTGAATGCAAAGCCTACAATCTTTCTACTAAGTTAGCACTTTCCAGGCTTTCAGATTTCATAAACCAGAACAACATACACACATACACATACACACACACCACTGGTGGTCCTCATGTGGGTAGCAACATTTTACTTTCTGAGAATTTATATGTATTTTAAGTCCTACTATCTACCATCAGCATTACTGTATAAAAGAGAAGGATATTAACATTTAACAAAAAGGAAAAGAAAGACAATCTCAAAATAAGAAGCAAGCCTTCTGAAAAAGAACAGTTGACAATCTTACAGATATTTTCACCACAGAACAGGTCCTCCAACTGGCAAGTGAGAACAAATGCACTAAAGCAAGCTGTTTCCCATAGGAGTGAAGCAGAACCTAAAACAGTGCCCTACTTACTTTCCCGAACTTCAGCACAAAGCGAAAAGAATGCATGTTTCCTTGACTAAAGCCATGGGCTTTCTCAAAGGTTCTTATGTTTCAAGACTCTGATGACAAAGACAATTTTAGAGGCTTAAAAGTAAGTTAAAGCAGCTTCTGATGTCAAGAGATCAACATCTGCAGTATTATTATGTATTTTCACAGACAGCAGTCCTTCTTTAGGTTTTTTCCTTCAAACAAAATCTTTATATCTGAAGCAATTGAAAGATTGCTTAAAGAATACAGATCTATTACCTCACACTTACTAAGAGACTCATCCATCTTCAGGAGATTTCCTGTCTTTACACCCTTATCTATCACACCTAATTAAAGAGTGCAAGGACCTTGTCTTTCTCATGTTTTGAGGCAGGATCTGATATTAGGATGCTAAGTTACCATTTCAGGGTCAGTATACAATGAATTGACTAGCTCAATGCCTGGAAAACTGTGGAATATAAATAAGTGAATTTAAACTAAATTTTCATAATAAATTTACATTTTTAAAAAATTCATAGTTTGTCCTTCAACAGTGACCAACAGGAAAAATCAAAATAAATCTGAGACACATATAACCTAAGTACTATAATCTCTTCCATACTCTTTTTTTTTTTTTAGTTCTTTTTTTTTTTTAATTGGAGGCTAATTACTTGACAATATTGTGGTGGTTTTTGCCATACATTCACATGAATCAGCCATGGGTGTACATGTGTTCCCCATCCTGACCCTCCTTCCCACCTCCCTGTCCATCCCATCCCTCAGGGTCAGCCCAGTGCACCAGCCCTGAGCACCCTGTCCCAATCTCTTTCATACTCTACTTCTAATTTATCTACTCACTAGGCAGGGGATAGGATCAAGAGTCTAGGGTGGGAAGCAGACAGACAGAGGAAGACAACTTGCTATTTGCTGTCAATGGCACTTGGAACTGACATATAATTCATTACCATTTAAGAGCAAAGTTGGACCATAAAAAAAGCTGAGAGCCAAAGAATTGATGCTTCTGAACTGTGGTGTTGGAGAAGACTCTTGAGAGTCCCTTGCACAGCAAGGAGATCAAACCAGCCAATCCTAAAGGAAATCAGTCCTGAGCATTCAGTGGAAGGACTGATGCTGAAGCTGAATCTCCAGTACATTGGCCACCTGATATGAAGAACTGACTCATTGGAAAAGACCCTGATGCTGGGAAAGGTTGAAGGCAGGAAGAAAAGGGGACAACAGAGGATGAGATGGTTGGATGACATCACCGACTGTAAGGACATGAGTTTGAGTAAGCTCCCAGAGTTGGTGATGGCCAAGGAAGCCTGGTATGCTGCAGTCTACGGGGTCACAAAGAGTTGGACACAACTGAGCAACTGAACTGAATTAATCTATCAGACATCACATTAGGTACTTTACAGCCTCCAATCACTGCTCCATCATTATTCCATCCTGAATTATCCTAAAAGTCTTAAGAAAGGAGCATACTCACTAGACCCCTGAGAATTCTAAATGATCACTTGGCAATAAAGTTCAAAGTTTTATGAAATAATTCTTTTAGGCCAATAATATTAGGCAAATCCTCTCTTTTAAGGATTAAAGAGCATCCTGATTGCTTTACTACATTTTATATGGTACAATTGGGTTAGGCATCTACATTTCTCAAAGCAATCTACATTTCTTCCTACAATAGGCATCTACATTTCTCAAATTTTATATATATATAAAATCCTGATTTTGTCAGTGATTCACTTTAAGGTCATAATACAATGTTATTGAAATAATCTACTCATACAGAAAATGACATGGCTTCTAACTGGTTGGGTTTTTTGTTTAAGCTACAAGGGAGGTAAATGAAGTATCTTTGTAGGCAACAGATACAGGTTTTCATCTTACTGAATTTATTCACTGTATATAGTCTTCCCCTGACTCAGACTATCCATTTCTTTTTTCACTCACAGTTTGAGGCCTAATTCAAACATATACACCACAGTAGACACGTCCCTATGAATCTATATAAAATCATATCACACATGGTATGTCAGACAGCACTATGAATAAATCTCCCTAATTCATCACTTATTTGTAACTTTCTAGTATGTCAGGCACCATTTTAGGTGTTTAACATATCTTCCAATTAAGGGTATTGTTTTCAAGCCTTATCTATTATATCCAAAAGAAAACTTGAGTCTATCCAAAAGAAAAAAACTTGAATGTACATTCCTATCCACTCAGCACCTATCATAAAGCTTGGTACAGAATGCTTTTTGAACAAACATTCATACTTTATTAAGAATATACATCTTATGAATATTACTCATCCATAAAAAAAGAATGAAATACTACCATTTGCAGCAATCTGGATAGACCTAGAGAATATTATGCTCAGTAAAAGAAGTTGCAAAGAGTCATATGATGAGGTGGCTGAACAACAAAACAGAGTCAGACAGAGAAAACCAAATACTGTATGATATCACTTATACAAGGAACCTAAAAAAATAATACAAATGAATGTATATGCAAAACAGAAACTGACTCACAGATACAGAAAACAAACCTGTGGCTACCAAAGGGGAGGGAAAAGTGAGGAGGACAAATGAGGGGTTTGGGATTAACTGATACAAACTACTTTACGTAAAACATATAAGCAACCAGGATATACTGTATACACAGGGAATTATGCCCATTATCTTGCAATAACCTAAAATGGAGTATAGTTTGCAAAAATATTGAATGACTATGTTATACACCTGAAACTAATACTGTAAATCAACTATACTTCAATAAAAAAAAATAAAGACTACACATTTTACCAGAAATATACAATTGTATTCATCCAAAATATAAGGACTATAATTTGATCAGAATCTTCAAGTTTTATTATTCTAATGCAAAATTTGGTCCTTGATTTTTCTTCAAAAATTGAAATTTATATAAATATTTGCTTAGTTTCAACATGTTTTCTACATGTCATATCCTCATTTCTGACCTTTTCCCATTTTATATAGAAAATCAATTGCTGAAATAATTTTGTCTCTAAATCAGAGAGGGTTATACATATTAAACACTTTGTTAAACTGAAGTCAGACCTGTGTTCAAATCTCAGCTCAGCTGACTCAGCAGCCACATGATCCTGCTAAGTTTCTTCATTTATAGCATGTAGATAACAAGCGTTATCTATTTCACAGAGTTACTGGGAAGAGTAAATCAGACGAAACATTTTAAGCAAGGGCACACACTAAACATTCAGGAAATAGGCAGCTGCTGTTCCTATGATATAGATTTGTCCCTAACTCAACAATGATTACAGTCTGACTTTAAACCAGTGGTACTCAAACAGATGTGTCTAACAAGGAACACAAAAAATACTTGTACAACTTATAAAAATATAACCTATACTCCATACCTCATTCTGAGATTTGTTATTTGTAGGAGAGAGGAAGGAAGGTATAGGCACACAGAGTTAGAAAATGACCCTCCAATGACTTTGAAAACACTATTTTAAGTATTAATTTATTAAACCTTTCATATGAGTCTATTGTAAGTTCATTTATTAATAGTCAAAATGTTGGATTTGTTAACATAAAATTTGAATTTTCTATTTACCATTAGATATATTTTGTTCAATAAAATAGCTGTTTATACAACAAGCTCTCTTAGTAGTAACTGCTTAATTAAAATAACTGTATTGCTTTTAAATCCATATGTAAGATTAACTGAAGGTCTACTGTCTGGCTGACATTGTTTTAGGCATGTCCCTGCTCTCATGGAGTTTACTTTCTAGAACAGGGAAACAGAAAATAAACGTAGTAATAAATAGTTATGTTAGGAGATGACAGTTATATAAAGAAAAATAGAGTGAGTTAAGGGGGATAAAGAGTGATAGGAGAGATGCTGCCATTATTTGTAAAATGTTTGGAGAAGGCTTCTCTCTAGAAAGATATCTGAGCAGAGACCAAACAGAGGGGAAATAGCAATCCATGTAGCTAACAAAGGATGAAGCATTCTAGAAGAGGAAATAGAAAATGCAAAGGCCATGAAGTGTACCAGGAAAAACAAGGCAACTTCTGTGGATAGAGCAGAGGGGACAGACAGGAAAGGTATCAGATGAAGTTAATTAAACAGGCAGCATGGGGCTATGAGGGCTATGCCTGTGGCTCAGCAGTAAAGAATCCACCTGCAATGCGGGAGACCTGGGCTCAATCCCCGGGTCGGAAAGATCCCCTGGAGGAAGGCATGACAACCACTCCAGTACTCTTGCCTGGAGAATCCCATGGACAGAAGAGCCTGTTCTCTGTGGGCTACAGTCCATAGGGTTGCCAAGAGTTGGACACAACGGAAGCGAGTTAGCACGCAGCGGGTTATATCTGATAGGATCTCACAGGCTATGCTAAGGCCTTTGAGTCTTTGAGTTACAAGGGAAGTCCTTAAGATTATACTAAGCAGAGGTATAATATAATTTGAATTACGTTTAAAAATTCTGACTGCCACATGAAAAATAAGCTACACAGAGCAAAGGTAGAAGTGAGGAAGCTAAAGGCACAAAAGACAGACTCATGTCAAACGTAAATGATAAGCCACAGGAGAAATAAAATTTCCTGGACTTAATTAATGAACATAGTGACCTAGACCCTCTAATTCCCAGAGACAAGATTGCAAAAGACGTTAGCACCTGTTACATGTCAAACACAACAAAACTGTTTGCCAACAAATCAGACAGGCCTCAGGGAAAAAAAAATCACTGTTTGCAAGGCAAATGATACTTCACTTCCAAAAGGCCTTTCCGTAATGTACACTAACCCGTAAAACTTTAGATTGCACCCCCAATTCTCCCAGATTCATAAAAGTCAAAACTCCAAAGACATAGGAATACAAACATTCTACTTCCAGGAATGGGAGACTCAGACTAACCCTCCCACTGAGGATTAACTAAGAAAATTTACAAAAAAGTAATTAAAAGCAAAAATTTAGAAACATTTGCTTGAAGGCACTGGAGGGCTAACAACGAAGTAATGATTTACAGTCGAGGATCCAGAAGCAGCCTAGAAATAAACTCAGCCTTTGGAGGTACTTCTCCCCTTGTCTTTAACACAAGTAGATACTCAAATCGCCAATAAAAGGGGAAAAAAAGAAAACCATAAAAAAAATTCAAGCAAAGAAATATTAACACCACAATAAAATACCACTGGGCACTCACCAAAATAGCTACAAGTAACAAAGATGCATTACTAAGTTCTGATGACCATGTAGAACACAACTTTTACACATTGTTGGTGTGAGTACAAACTGTACAACTACTTTAAAATTAAACAGGTATATGCTTTGGAAGATTGCAAAAATGACTCCAATTCTCCACCCTTTACTACAGACATTATTGCTAAAACGTGACTCTACAGCTTCTCCCATCAATAATTACAATCTATTTCCCTACTCCTTAGATTTGGCCTGTACGTGTGACTTACTCTGGCCAATAGAGTATGTTGAGAATAACAGTGTGCTGGTTCAGCCCCAGGGTTTCAAGAAGCCTTGTGCCGTTTCATGCTCCCTGTGAATCTAGTGAACAAGCCCAGGCTAACCTGCCAAATGGTGGAAGACATGAAGCATGGTCACCTGAGTCAGCACAGTGACTAAAGCCATCATAAACTAGCCTGCCCCCAGCAAACTGCTGACACCCGAGCAAGCCCAGCTTCAAACTACCTTGCCGACACACAGACCCATGAACAGTAATAAGTGGGTACAGTTTTAAACCACTATTTTGGAGTGGTTCCTTAGGCAGCAATAGCTAACTGATGGTACCAGAAAGAGGTACAGCCATAATTTTAAACATAAAGTATATAATATTGTTTTTGAAATCAAACAGTGGCCTAAGGCTTAAAAAATGGTGAGCAAACTCTTAGCAAAAGCTGAAAAAGGTTAAGAAAATTTTCACTGGAGGCTGAAAAAATGGAAACTTATGCTATGTAGTAACAAAATAAATGGCAAAATTGTGTTGCCTATAGTACTCTGAAGATGAAAAAGTTACTTAATAAACATTTAGATTTGTCTCAGATCTCCAGGCAAATGTTAAAAGTCAGCAGGTTGTTCCCAGCTCTGTATGATAAGGTAACAGGGCAAAAAAGAGATGAGCTGATGAAAAATATCATCAATTTACAAGCAAAATTTAGAAGGAATAAAGTGGGGCCAGGACTTGTTGGGTTGAAAAATAACTGCTTCTCACCTCCAGTCTCTCAGCTGGCAAAACATTCTTCAAACATATAGTCTGGGACTGCAGGCCAAATCAAAATGTAAAAACCCCTTGTAAGTGTCTCTAAGAGAATAATGAAGGGGCCTACAAGACCCTCTCAGCTAAATAAAAATGCTTCTATAGTCTTAAAGGAGTTGTCTCACAGTCTGACACACCCAAAATATGTCGAGAGAAAGAAGTGTTGTCTCACACCAATTTTAAGTGTGACTTTGGCATATATCACAACATCCAGCAATTCCACTCCCAGGCAGATACCAACAGAAACAGATGCTCCTATGCAACAAAAGGTATGTATCAGAATGTTCATAGCAGCAGTACTCATAACAGCTAAAAACTGACAACAACCCAAATGCGTATCAACAATGTAATGAATATTAAAATGTTTTAATTGTAATGAATAAATGTGATCTATTCATATAATAATATGCTATATGGCAATGAAAATGAAACTGTATACATACCAATAAGAATAAATATCAAAAACATAATTTTGAAGCAAGCAACACAAGAAAATAATGTAATACCTTTTAAATAATGTCAAAAATAAAAGTCAATAAAAACAAACAATATTATAGAAGGTACACTACGTAAAAGAGGGAGAAAGAAGAGGAAACTATATAGGAGAGGCCAAGAAAACTGCTGAAAAGCTGGCAATAAGTTATATCTGGAATGGAGCTGGATGGTAGTTACACAGATGTCAGCTTTGTGATTAACTGTAAATTTGTGTTTTATGCGCTTCTCTGTACATACATAATTCAGCATGCATAAAAGACATGCGTCAGCGAGGCCACAGGACAGACTGCGACACCCAAAGAACTAGGAACATGTCCAGGTTAGAAAGCCCGTTAGACAGAACTATTCTGTTTAAGTGACATGCTCTGCAGAGATTTTATTTAATTCATGTAATCAAAGCAACACTGATTCATTCTGTCAGCCTGTTTAAGACTGAAGGTGCAAAGAGGATTCCCTGTGTTTGCTTAACGATTCAGTAAAATCTGGCAGGCACTATAATATGAGATGAACTGTCACTGTCTCCCATCAGGAGCACCATTCACTTTCCATAATAGTTTTTTTAAGATGTGTGTTCAACAGTGATTCAAAAACTCCTGCTAAATATTATTCCTCCATCATTTATCTACTTCTTCCTCAGAAGTTCCTTGTGAAATCTTACTGTGATGAGAAACGTTTGAGTAGAATTGCCTCCTAGGTCCACTAGAACTGAAAGCCAAAGTCCTAGACTTTTTCGGCCAGGGAAAGCCCAAAAATGAGAGCAGCCGCAAGAGATCAAGAGAACCTTCCCTCAAGCTTTCAGTAGGTACCACAGCTGATGACCAGCCTGACTTTCGTGAGAAGAGATATGTGTAATACAAAATAATAATAAGCTACACGTAGAACCTTCTCTTAAAGAAATAGGCACCATTGTTAAAAAAAAAAAAAGCTGAAAAATCATACATCAGAACTTGTAGTTGTTCAGTTCATATGCTACAGTTTTTGAAATCTGTAACACGAAGTATAAAAGAGAGTTACAGATTGACTCAGTTAAAAGAATACTTTTCTTTAAAAATCTAAACTCATTAAACAAGAGAAAAATCAGCTTGAGCTCAGTTCAGTTCAGTCACTCAGTCATGTCCAACTCTTTGTCACCCCATGGATTGCAGCATGCCAGGCCTCCCTGTCCATCACCAACTCCCGGAACTTGCTCAAACTCAAGTCCATTGAGTCAGTGATGCCATCCAACCATCTCATCCTCTGTCGTCCCGTTCTCCTCCTGCCTTCAATCTTTCCCAGCATCAGGGTCTTTTCCAATGAGCCAGTTCTTCGCATCAGGTGGCCAAAGTATTGGAGCTTCAGCCTCAGTCCTTCTAATGATTATTCAGGACTGATTTCCTTTAAGATTGACTGGTTTGATCTCCCTACAGTCCAAGTGGCTCTCAAGAATCTTCTCCAACACCACAGTTCAAAAGTATCAACTCTTCAGAGCTCAGCTTTCTTTATGGTTCAACTCTCACATCCATACATGATTACTGGAAAAACCACAGCTTTGACTAATTTCAGCTTGAATTCCAGATAATAGCTTTAATTAAATTTAATTTTTAATTTTTTAATTAAAGAATGTACCAGTTAGCTGATGTCAGTATTGGATATACTATAAGACTATTATAAATAAAACTTTAGATTTTCCCATAAATCTTTAATTGTGAAATGGGTTACAGGGTTGGTAGCATTATATTTTGAAAGACCATTACAAATCAAATAAAATGCAATTTTAAAATGCAAGCTAAAATGCTGAGCTCTGTGGTAGATTTAATTCTCCAAATATAAACACAGTATCTTTTACCCAACAAGCGCCTTTTTCAATATGACCTCAACACTTCACCCGTGCAGAAGTGTGGTCAGTACCCCTCTCTGCTGAACCTGGCAGACACTGTGACTGCTTCAACCAATAGGGAACAACAGAAATTATGCTTATGTGACTTCTGCGTCAAGGTCATAAAAATGTCACGCACTTCTGCCTTCAGATGCTTGCGCTTGAATTGAGGTGGAGATTCAGTTAAAGCCTACAGGGCACTGAGTACAGTGTTAATGGGAACCTCAAAGGCCAAGAAGGCTTCCCTCATGGCTCAGGTGTAAAAGATCCACCTGCCAACACAGGAGACCCGGGTTCAATCCCTGGGTCAGGAAGATTCCCTGGAGAAGAAAATGGCAACCCACTCCAGTATTCTTGCCTGGAGAATCCCATGGACACAGGAGCCTGGTGGGCTACAGTCCATGGGGTTGCAAGAGAGTCAGACACGATTGAGTGGCTAAACAACAACAACAACAAAAAAGGCCCAGAAGGGGTTGTTGGTGAGGGTTTAAAACTACTAAAATGTGATTGGAAGCTGCAAGAAAGAGGTTCCTTGTCTTGTTTTGGAGAGAAGTTTACTGTTGTTCGAAAATGAGAAATGTTCCTAATTAACTCAGTGACTAAAAGTGCCACTGGGCTTCTCGTTGCATATGACACATGAGAGGAAAGAGATGAACTAAAGAATGAACTTTTAGGGCTTCCCTGGTGGTCTAGTGGTTAAGACTCTGCCTACCAATGCAGGGGACATGGGTTCGATCTCTGGTCTGGGAAGATTCCACATGCTTAGGAGCAAATGAGCCTGCGTGCTGCAACTGCTGTAAGCCCATGTGCCTAGAACCTGTGCTTCACAACAAGAGAGGCCACCGCAATGAGAAGCCCACACACCACAACTAGAGAGTAGCCCCAGCTCGCCACAACTAGAGCAAGCCCTTGTGCAGCAATGAAGACCCAGCACAGACAAAAATCAATAAAATAAATCTTAAAAAAAAAAAAAAGAATGAACTATTATCTCCAAAAAAGTAAGGACTTGTTGGGTTAAACAGTAAAGCTATGCCAAGTTACAAGCGCCTCCAGGTGACAAAACCATTCTCAAATAATGAAATGGCTTTCAGGTAAAGATCCAATCCAGAGTAGGGCTGTATGCTATGTTAAGACTTCTGAAACAGCTAAGACAGAGCCTCAAAGAAATGTTCAGACTGACAAAAGACCTTATAAAGTATATTTGTTTTTCTTTTTTGCTATATAACTAATTACCACAAACTGAGCAGCTTAAAACAAGATGCAATAACTAGTTCATAGTCCTACAGGTCAGTAGTTGAGACAGGTTTGGTTGGCCTCTCACTGGGTATAATCAGGTGTCAGGCAGATAGGGTTTTTACCTGGAGGCTCCAGGAAAGAAGGAGCTTCCACACTCATTCAGGCTGATGGTGGAATCTAGCTTTTATAGCTAATGGTCTGTGTTCCCTGTTTCCTCGCTATCAACCAGAAAACACTCTCTTCTCCTAGGGGCTGCCCTCATTCTTTCTCACCAGGGTCTCCATCCTCAAATCCACAACACACAGAGTACTTCATACACCTCAGATCTTTCTGATTTCTCTTCAGCTACCAGCCAGAGGAATTTTTCTGCTTTTAAAGTGAACAGCTGATTGGGCAAGGTCCACCCAGAAAAAATCTCCATAGCTTAAACCGATTTGGGACTTTAAATTTCTGTAAAAGATAATTATTTGTTTCAACAAACATATTAGCATAGTGAAAGGCCTAAAACATATTTTAAAAAAACACATGATAATAAAAGCAGAAGGCCAGGGGTTGAGGGAAATGGGTGTATTGTGAAGTTCTTATCAGTGCCCAGAACTTGAGGCTAAAAGAAAAATGTGTCCCCTAGTCATACGTTTTAGTGTATATTTTAAGGGTTAGTATTTCTGCAGAACATTATTGAGAAATTGAAATTTACAACATTTTAAGTTTAAATATTTTATTTATATCAACCACAGAACATTACAACTTTACTCTCCTGGTTTTATGGAAGCAAATTCACCAGTAATATTTTTAAAATCTACTTCTTTGCTTATGCTATTTTCAATTGAGGGAAATGCCATGTTAAACAATTTCTCTTGTCTAAGTGACAATCATAAGTAATTTTAAATTAACTGCAGTTTACTGAAACTTCTTTCACAGAACACTGCTGTGACTGGTAGTCTCTCAAGGTCACCAACGTAACTCGGTAAAACTGCACAAGCAAATTTCAAACCAGTTTTAGAAGAGCCAAACGTCACGCTGACTTCACACGATGATTACTGATACTGCATGCTGCTAAAACTATTTCAGATGAAATTCTCACAGGACTTAAATAATCTAAATTTTTTTAGAAGCAAGTCAGTGGCTATTTTTTGTAAATAAAAGTAGTCACAGAAAATAACTTTTGTCTGGTTAAAAATACAAAACTGGAAGATACTTTCACTTAATTTTTTATATCTTCCTTATAGATGGAACATTAGGCTGCCCATAACCTTCTAATTTCTATTTTATATAGAATATAAAATGTGTTCTGTACACTTTGAACTTTTTTTATTTTAAAATTGAACAGGTAAAGTCACAACTCATGAAAGTTCTACATTCATCAAACATGCAAACTTATATTCTCCCACTTATAAGCAGAGGGGCAGGCTTCCTATTAAGTATGCAGCTTTATTTTTAGTCAGATTGTTTTACTGTACAGCTTTATTAACCTTTTTCACTTTCAAACTGCTAGCAAAAGGTCACCAGCACCAAAGAGCAAAATTCAGTAAGGTTTTCTAATAGACCTAATCTTCCCTTAAACATTTTCTCCCTAAATTTATATCAAAGATAAAAAGAATATTTTTTTTAAAAAAGGATAAGAAGGAATTATCCTCTTTATGCTTTCTACTTTCACAAATAGTTCCACTTTTGGCAAAACTTAACAATAAAAAGGCCTTATAAACAGCTGATAAAGGCCTTATAAAGAGATAAGCATTTTGATTCTCCAGCCCTAAACTGGAAAAATGTCTTTAAGAAATGAAGATATCAATGTGCTATACTGTAATAGATGCTTTTACACTTTCTACCATATTTAAGGGGTTCCTAGGTGGTGCAGTGGTAAAGAATCCGCCTGCCAAAGCCGGAGACGAAGGACAGGCAGATTCGATCCCTGGGTTGGGAAGATCTCTTGGAGGAGAAAATGGATACCCACTCCAGTAGCTTGCCTGGGAAATCCCAAGGACAGAGGAGCCTGGCGGGCCACAGTCCCAGGGGTCGCAAAGGAGCGCACGTCTGAGCACACACACAGTATTCAACTCCAGAAACACCTCGGGAGGTGGCTATTACTGTCCAAACTTTCAGACCAGAACTTAAGTTTCAATCAAGTGAGTATCCTGCCCAAGATTCTTCAACTAGTCCCCAAAACGTAAACAGTGTGATCCCAAAGTCTGTGATCTTTTTACTACATGTCAATGCCAACTCCAAAGTCCTCCACCTTATTCTCTATTATCTATCAAATGTAATAGTTAGTTTTTAGCTGGATGGTAGAAATCACCGGGATCCAGAAAAATGCCTTGTCCCAGGACACACACTGATTTAATAAGGTGTGTATTTAGTAACAAAGACTAAACCTCCCTACAACAATATTAACAAGGGGACAAAATTAAAATTAAAATCTTCAGTCAGACCTTTTAAAATATAAGAAATAAAATACCACAGTTGTTCTCAAATCTTTTGGTCCTTAAGTTAGGAGGATAATTGATTTTCTAATTATGATACTAATGAATGTGACATGTTTTAATGACCTAAAATGAAAAATTAATAGGTGATTAATACTATGAATATAAATAAAGGCAAACCCCTACTGTACAAAGCAGCATAAGTAGAGCCTACAAGAACAGAAGCCATGGGTGACAGTCATGCCTGAATCTAAATCCAATTAAAATAACTTGGCTTGCAGCAACAGAACCCAACTCAATACAATTTGAAGGAAAACAGGGAATCACACTAGAATTCTTCAAATTGGCACTGACTAAGTCAATATAGCAGAGAAGGCAATGGCACCCCACTCCAGTACTCTTGCCTGGAAAATCCCATGGACGGAGGAGCCTGGTAGGCTGCAGTCCATGGGGTCGCAAAGAGTCAGACATGACTGAGCGACTTCACTTTCACTTTTCACTTTTATGCATTGGAGAAGGAAATGGCAACCCACTCCAGTGTTCTTGCCTGGAGAATCCCAGGGATGGGGTCGCACAGAGTTGGACACGACTGAAGTGACTTAGCAATAGCAGTAGCAGGTCAATATAGTCACATGCCTCCTAGTCAATTTTAAAGTTAGTACCTATCATCTATACTATCTCATCCCTTCCATTTTTCATTTGGACACACTGAATATTTGTTTACCTACATGATTTTTATAAGACTATACTTATTTGGCAAATATAGAGTATCAGTGAATATATGTTTAAGAAACTTTTATCTCTTCTAACAGGCTTTAAGCCTATAAATCAGTAAGAGATTGGTAACAGGTAGGTGGCCTTCTTTAATGTACACGGTAGTACTTTTAAATTCTAGGACAAGAGAACCTGAAGAATCTGAATGCATAAGTTAGTAAAACAGAAAATGAACAAAGCAGACACAAGTCATCAGTTAATACAACACAGTGACATATTTATATGAATTTAAGCACAATTCACTTATATAACTTCAACTATACACTTGGCAAACAGAGATAGAATACTAATTTAAAAATCCAAGCAATTACGTTCACCATTCCTTGAATGAGGGTAAGTCCTGGAGTCAGTGTAAGTGTGAGATGGAAAATGTGACTCTTCTGTTTCCTCAGTCAATGCATGCTGACGTCTCATGAGTGCTAAGGTGATTCTAGGGCTAAAAGACAAATATGCACTCCAAATCTAAATGACCAACTAAAGAAACAGCCAACAGTTCCAACAAACCTCTGAAGAAAAATAATATGACTGGAACTGACTTACTAAGAAATGTTATGCTGAGAGTCCATGTGGTAATTTCCTAAGGAATTTCCTCTCCCTCCTCAAATTAGAGTCTTATCCCTATGAGATCATCACCTTCTACACTGACCTTAGAGACGGTAAAACCCATCTCTCCGTAAGGCTCTGCATATGTACAAGGGAAAAAAAAACAACAGAAGAAACCATTGATCACTCTTTTTAACATTAATATGCAAAAAAGAAAAATAAGTTTTATAGGAGAACCTGGTAGAAATGAGGATTAGGGGAAACTATGTGGGTTAATAAAGGCACTCTTTGAATGTAAAGATTTGGGCCAACCTGAATTACAAATTGCTTAATGTAACTTAAATTAATTATAACTCTCTAAAAGAATTTTTATGTCACAGAGTTTTAATAATTAGCTAAAACTACTTGTAAGCCAAACTTCCCCAAAAAGAAAATTGGAGGTGAAAAGCATTCTCAAGTAAACAGGTCAAGTTTGTCCTCCATCAACTGACACTACAGATTGGTAAACACAATCTGGTTAGGAAATGTTTATACTTTTGTGCAAGTGGCTGCCGTTAAGCTGCTAAGTATAAGGTTCAAGCTCTAAATTCAACATCTCATCAGCAATTAAATAGAAGAGAATTAGATATTTTAAAAAGAAAATATTATATAATTTCTACTGCTTCACATTTCTGAAATAGTTCCCTAAGGCCTAACTCACATTCTGGCACTGACAAAAAATGATGCTGTTTATACTTCTTGTTGTTATTGTTCAGTCGCTAGGTCATGTCCAAGTCCTTGTGATCCCAGGCTCCTATGGCCTCCATAATCTCCCAGAGTTGGCTCAAATTCCTGTCCATTGAGTCAGTGAGACTTACTAACCATCTCATTTTCTGTTGTCCCCTTCTCTTTTTGCCTTCAATCTTTCTCGGCATCAGGGTCTTTTCCAATGAGTTGGCTCTTTACATTAGGTGGTCAAAGTATTGGAGCTTCAGCACAGTCCTTCCAATGAATATTCAAGGTTAATTTCCTTTAGGATTGACTGGTTTGATCTTCTTGCAGTCCAAGGGACTCTCAAGAGTCTTCTCTACCACCACAATTCAAAAACATCAAATCTTCAGCAATCAGCCTTCTTTATGGTCCAACTCTCACATCCATGAATGACTACTGGAAAAAACACAGCTTTGACAATATGGACCTTTGCCAGCAAAGTGATGTCTCTGTTTTTTATACACTGTCTAGGTTTGTCATAGCTTTCCTACCAAGGAGTATGCATCTTTTAATTTCATGGCTGCAGTCACCATCTGAAGTGATTTTGGAGCCCAAGAAAATAAACTGTTACTGCTTCCACTTTTTCCCCTTCTATTTGCCATGAAGTGACAGGACCAGATGCCATGATCTTAGTTTTTTGAAGGCTGAGTTTCAAACCAGCTTTTTCACTCTCCTCTTTTATCCTCATCAAGAGGCTCTTTGTTCCTCTTCACTTTCTGCCATTACAGTGGTATTATCTGCACATCTGAGATTGCTTGTTATTTCTCCCAGCAATCTTGATTCCAGGTTGTTAGTCACCCAACCCAGCATTTCACATGATGTACTCTGCACATATGTTAAATAAACAAGGTGACAATATACAGCCTTATCGTACTCCTCTTCCAATTTTGAACCAGTCAGTTGTTCCATGTCCAGTTCTAATGGCTGCTTCTTGACCCACACACAGGTTTCTCATTGTACTCTACAATATGGTTAACCAACAAGGCAGCTTGAGGTTAGGTGACAGGCTAAGGCCTCCAGGTCCCCCACACACTGCTTGACTGCCCCAAGAGCAGAAGCAGTCAATCAATATATTAGCTAACCTGTTACCTACTCGACTTCAACTGAGCAGTTATAGTCTAGAAAAATCCAGTACAGACTCTATTTTACTACCAGCAATGCCCTGATTTCCGAGTACTGTGAGTACTTCACCCAGACGGCCCCGCCAGAAAATAACAGGAACAGCTCTCAAGGCAATCAATGTATCAAGGTCATTGTCTCACCCCTCACACTTGGCAAATAGAGGTAAGTCACCTACCCTCGGGAGAGCTTCATGACTACCAAAACAAAATGTTTAAGAAAAAGATAAAACCATAATGACTATGAGAATAGGCACTAGTCATGGACCTCACTAAAGACAGATGGCAAAGTAATCACTGTGGAAGCATAGTGGCTACTTTATTAAATTGTACATTATTTTCAGTCCTTCTGAGCAAATTAAAAAACGTGACTTATTGTTTATTAATTTCAAGGGTCCAATGAGACAAAGTATAAAAGCACATAGGATACCTGGCATATATTAAACAGTCAATAAAGGTTATCTATTATCATTATCTTCTTAATTGTTTAAATGTGGTACTACCAGACATAGCGCTTACTCTCTATGCACTGCAGCCATCAAGACACTCAGCTTTGATGAGCTCCATCTACCTAGAACGTCTAGAATTCAGAAAAATATAAAGTGGCAGCAAAAGAGACAATGAGATATCTTGGTCACTTGCAAATTTCCTATAATATCATGAAGAAATTAGTTGTCCTCTCAACCTCCAAAAAGGTCCTAATCCATAAGAACTGACCCAAAGCACCTTATGAATGTACTTCTTAAATAAAAAAAATTTCCTTATGAGGAATCATTATTTTTTTTTAGGAATTACCACTAATTAGATCCCATTTTAAAACATATTTTTAAACTTGTTCTTATTCTATGTAATAGTCCTATAGGTAGAACTTAATTCATAAAGGACATGTGTACCATAAAAGAGAAGTGTAAATACACTTAATGGCAGCAGTCTTATTATTAGTATTAGTCATTAGCCTGCCAACCTAAAATACCTAAGGAGGTGACTATAATTAACTTATAAGTGAATACACAATACCCATCTCAAAGCTAAGAAATCTACAAGCTATATCTAAATATAAATTTGTCAATAAATCTATAAATTACTTCCCTGTCTACAGCAAAATATTTGATAAATTTAAATCATTCAATCAAGCTACTTTAGGTACATGCTTACAGTGTTCATATTTTCTTATACTTTAGAGTCAAAGAAAGTCAACATACAGTACAATCAGTTGAAAAGTAGAGAAAATACCCAAACAAATAAAATGTGTTTAAAAATCTAAACATTATTTACATGAGGCAGAAGAACTTCTCATTTCTTAAAAATAAGACTATCCTGTAACTGCTTCCCTGGTGGCTCAGTGATAAAGAATCCGCCTGAAAATGCAGAAGTGGGTTAGATCCCTGGGTTGGGAAGATCTCCTGGAGAAGGAAACGGCAACCCACTCCAGTATTGACTGGGAAATTTCACGGACAGAGGAGCTTGGCAGGCTACACTCTACGGGGTTGCAAAACAGCCGATACGACTTAGTGACTGAACAACAAATCCTATAACCAGTGACACATTTTTAGTAGACTATTTCTTCCATTATTATAGTATTAACAAATAATATCATCCTCCCCTTTTCTTAACTAAAAAGGATGATTGTAGTATATGATTATAGCCTACCTCACTGGAGTGCTTTGAGACTATAGAGTTTTGAGCCTTGTAGCTAAAAGCTACCAAGTAAATACAAAGTATTATAATTCAGAATAGTGATATAAAAGCAAAGATGGTTTAATATAATAGAAAATTACATTTGTGATTGGCTCAATGCCATACTACCCCTGCGGACTTGTTCCTTCAGAGTACGTACTCTATAAAAGGTCACTGTGGGTGAAAAAAAAAAATCCCACAGGGAGTTCAAGTAGCCTATAATGTAATATTAGTAATTAAGGAAGTGGCATTCTTCCTCTATATTCATTTGGGAATCTTTTCTACTAATTAAAAGAAAAGAAACAGTAATTTGTTAAAAAATGATGGCTACAGATAATTCAATCTCAATTCCAACAGCCTGGTCACAAAGGAGAATATCGTTAACACTGAACAATTTTTTAAGTAAGAGCAAAATACTATATAAGCCATCAAGCCAGTACGCAACTGTCTTCTAAAGTAATCTTTTCCAGAATAAAACTTTTTCTAGAATAACTTATGCTCTTTATACAATATTAAACTATAGCACTTCAAATTCAAATTCAATTACACTAAGTTCCTACCACGTGACAGTCATTCTAATAGGCATTTCACAGATACCTCATGTAATCCTATCAATAATCTTAAGAGGCAGGTATTACCAACCACATGTTCAAATTGAGCAATTTACTGCAGAAAAACTCCAATTTTTGCCCACAGTCTAAAAATTTAAACTCAATCATCTCACTTTACATCTTCTGTCCCCCTTCCCCCATTCTGTCAGACTAGGGTCTCATCTGGCTATGCCAATAATCAAGTGATAAATCATTTAACCTCATTGGGCCTGAGTCTTCTGATCAGTAAACTGGGAGGATTAAAATATTCCTAGTCAGCCTTTCTCTCTCTAAAATGTCCTATTTTAATCCATTTAAAGTATACAAGTCAGTGGCTTTTCTCCCCCTAAGAAAAATATCTTTAAGGTACATATATATTGTAGCATGAATCAGAACTTCATTTCTTTTTATGGCTAATAATACTCCATTTATGTATATACTACCTGTTTATCCATTCATCCATTGATGGGCATATTTAAGTTGTTTCCACCTTTTGGGCTGCTATTATGTACTATTATAAACATGTATATAGATGTACTTATTTGAGTCTTTGTTTTCACTTCTTCTGGGTATATATCTAGGAGTGAAACTGCTGAGTCATTTGATAATTCTATGTTTAAATTTCTGAGGAAGTAACAAACTATTTGCCATAGTGGCTGCACCACTTTACATTTCCACCAGTGATATATGAGGGTCCTAATTTCTCCATATCATCACCAACACTTATTTTATTGTTTTAGTTAAAGCCATCCTAATGGGTGTCAAGTGATATCTCATTGTTTTGGGTATCCCTTAGTGACTAATGATGTTGAGTATCTTTTCATGTGCATGTTGGCAATCAGTATACCTATTTTGGAGAAATGTCTATGCAAGTCCTTTACCCATTCTTTGAGTTGTTTATCTTTTTGTTGGTGAGTTTTAGGAGTTCTTCACATATTCTAAATAGAAAGTCCTTATCAGATATATAATTTGCAAATATTTTATCTCATTCTTTAGGTTATCTTTCCTTTTTCTTCATAATGTCCTTTGACACACAAGTTTTTAATTCTGATGAAGTCCAATTTACCTATTTTGTCATTTGTGCTTTTGGTATTATATCTAAGAATCCATTGCCAAATCCACCTAAGATCTCTTTTGGCTGGAAAATTCCATCAGTCTTTGCTCATTCTATAAATAAAGTTGCATATGAAAAACTATTTGTTTTATTGCTGAAAGTTATTAAAGGGTTATTTTGGGAGCTTTTATTATATTGCCTTTACCAAAGAAGTGGCAGTATTTTAAGTTTGGATAAAATTGCCCTTTAAAGATGGATAGGTTGGAACTCCTTGAGATAAAATGGAGTAACTCTGAAAGAAACTGCACTTTTGCTTGTTTATTAAAAAAAAAAAAAAAAGAAAGAAAGAAAGAAGGGGAAAGATGGGGAAAGAAAGGAGGTTCAGTTCAGTTCAGTTCAGTCACCCAGTCATGTCCGACTCTTGCGACCCCATGAACCACAACACGCCAGGCCTCCCTGTCCATCACAAACTTCCAGAGTCTACCCAAACCCATGTCCATCGAGTCGGTAATGCCGTCCAACCATCCCTTCCTCTGTTGTCCCCTTCTCCTCCTGCCCCCAACCCCTCCCAGCATCAGGGTCTTTTCCAATGAGTCAGCTCTTCCCATCTGGTGGTCAAAGTATTGGAGTTTCAGCTTCAACATCAGTCCTTCTAATGAACACCCAGGATTGATCTCCTTTAGGATGGACTGGTTGGATCTCCTTGCAGTCCAAGGGACTCTCAAGAGTCTTCTCCAACACCACAGTTCAAAAGCATCAATTCTTTTGGTGCTCAGCTTTCTTTATAGTCCAACTCTCACATCCATACATGACCACTGGAAAAACCATAGCCTTGACTAGACGGACGTTTGTTGGCAAAGTAATGTCTCTGCTTTTTAATATGCTGTCTAGGTTGGTCATAACTTTCCTTCCAAGGAGTAAGCATCTTTTAATTTCATGCGACTGCGCAGGAGCGCAGCCGAGAGGAGCTACCCCGCATCATAGGTAAGGAGCAGCGGCTGCGCTTTGCTGAAGCAGCCATGAAAAGAGACCCCCCAGGTCCAAAGTAAGAGAAACCCAAGTAAGACGGTAGGCCCTGAGAGAGGGGATCAGAGGGCAGACAGACTGAAACTACAATCACAGACAACTAGCCAATCTGATCACACGGACCACAGTCTTGTCTAACTCAATGAAACTAAGCCATGCTGTGTGGGGTCACCAAAGACTGCAGGGTCGTGGTGGAGAGGTCTGACAGAATGTGGTCCACTGGAGAAGGGAATGGCAAACCACTTCAGTATTCTCGCCTTGAGGATCCCATAAACAGTATGAAAAGGCAAAAAAAATGACACTGAAAGATGAACTCCCCAGGTCGGCAGGTGCCCAATATGCTACTGGAGATCAGTGGAGAAATAACTCCAGAAAGAATGAAAGGATGGAGCCAAAGCAAAAACAATACCCAGTTGTGGATGTGACTGGTGATGGAAGCAGGGTTCGATGCTGTAAAGAGCAATATTGCATAGGAACCTGGAATGTTAGGTCCATGAATCAAGGCAAATTGGAAGTGGTCAAACAGGAGATGGCAAGAGTGAACATCAACATTCTAGGAATCAGTAAACTAAGATGGACTGGAATGGGTAAATTTAACTCAGATGACCATTTTATCTACTACTGTGGGCAGGAATCCCTTAGAAGAAATGGAGTAGCCATCATGGTCAACAAAAGAGTCCGAAATGCAGTACTTGGATGCAATCTCAAAAATGACAGACTGATCCCTGTTTGTTTCCAAGGCAAACCATTCAATGTCATGGTAATCCAAGTCTATGCCCCAATCAGTAACACTGAAGAAGCTGAAGTTGAACAGTTCTATGAAGACCTATAAGACCTTCTAGAACTAACACCCAAAAAAGATGTCCTTTTCATTATAGGGGACTGGAATGCAAAAGTAGGAAGTCAAGAAACACCTGGAGTAACATGCAAATTTAGCCTTGGAGTACAGAATGAAGCAGGGCAAAGGCTAAAAGAGTTCTGCCAAGAGAATGCACTGGTCATAGCAAACACCCTCTTCCAACAACACAAGAGAAGACTCTACACATGGATATCACCAGATGGTCGACACCAAAATCAGACTGATTATATTCTTTGCAGCCAAAGATGGAGAAGCTCTATACAGTCAGCAAAAACAAGACCGGGAGCTGACTGTGGCTCGGATCATGAACTCCTTATTGCCAAATTCAGACTGAAAGAAAGGAAAGGAGGGAGCAAATTCTCTTCATTTGAGAACATCATCAGTTAGTAATCACACATAAAAAATTTTTAAAGGCACTATATGTTTAAACTATATGTTGAAACATGATTATTAGAAAAAAGTTTATCCTGCAATAAAAAGTAAATACTCCAGCAGCTACTAAAATCTTCTCTAATACATGGATAGCATTTCTATGATCTACTTCCCTCACTTCAGTCAATATATTAGTATCTGTCAACTGGCTTAGACATGGCTTTAAAGCAAATATATTGCTAAATAATTACTAGAAAAAATAAACCATATTTACCAAAAAATAGAATATTCCAGAGCCATTTAAAAACTCATCTATTGACAAAGATATTTATAATGTAGTATTTCATGGCGGGGGGAAACTAATTTATAATTGATAGATTTGGAAAGCTATATGCCAATTAAGTATGTCATTCAAAATTATTATCTTTAGATAGAATAATAGATGAATTTTATTTTCTTACATTTTCCGATTTTTCTACAATATAAATTACTCATGTAAATCTAGCAAAATACAAGGAATAAAAAAGAGTTAAAACTAAAATTCCCTAAAATGAGTTTGCATAAAATTGCCCTTTAAAGATGAAATTAATAAGTAAGAATTTCTTTCTATACATTTACTTGTTATTACATTTCATCTTCACCCATTATGTATAATTTGTCAGCTATATGTTTTGGTTAACTAATCACAACAATAACAACAACAAATACACAGAGCTTCACTGATGTTTTAACAGCACAGTTATAGAGTATAAGTAAATTTTACATAAACTCCAGATTAACATCAACAAAAAAATTTTTTAAAGCTTAATATGATGTTTTAAAAACTGTGTATATGTTACTTCATTAATTAGACATGGGGATCAAAACTTTCCTGAAACAAGCAAATTATCAAGGTTTGTAAAAAGTAGATTACATTAATTCTCTTTGTCTTTGCTAGTAGCAGGAGGTGAGATAAGTGACACAATAAGTGCTCTACCAACCCTATTCCGTCTGTGGCCCTAGTTGTTATTATGTTCCCACTGCCTATGGACACCATTCTCGATTAAATGATATGGTGATTGAAATTGGCTATTTTCTGTGCACTAACTGAACAACTACCTTCAGATCCTCAAAAACACCATTCAGCTCTAGAATTAAAACACAGAACTCATGATGCTGAGTTAATGTTAAAAACTAACAAGAAAATAGCCAAATCAGATTCACAATCATTAGGCATCTTGAAATGGCAACATTTCCAAGTAAATAGTCAGGTGATACAAAATTTGAGGATTTAATTAAATCCTTGAAGTACTTCATATACAAATATGAGATTTATTCAAAAGATTAGTAATTTTAGATAAATATTAAAGACAGTTGAAAAGTTCAGAAAGTAATAACATATAAAGAATTTTATATGTGAACTTATTAGAAAAATCTTCACTTTTCCAAATACCATAAAAACAGCCCAATAATTTGTTCTGAGAAATGTATTATACAGTAAAATTGATTCTTCCTCTTCATAAAAGTTTAATTTCCCCTAAATAATTCTCATACAAAGAAAGAAATCTGAAAGAAATACAATTTGCATAACATATTCAAGATATATAAACTTCAGCTTTTATATGATACCTAACACCAAACATGCTTAAAATCTCATTTAAACTAGGCCAGGAAAGTGTTTGCCAGTTCCTCTTCTATCAAAATTATTAGGTCTGAATTCAACATTCAAAAATGCAAATTACTCATAAGAAAATAATCTAGTCATCTTTACTTTGTCTTCTTGAATCTAAAGTTTACATACCATGCCAAAATCAGAATATTAGATTTCAAAGAGCAATTCAGAAAGCCATCATAGATGTAGTTAATATTTACCTAAGAGTAAAAAAAAAAAAAAGAAGTTTACATTTTAACTGATTTCCAGCTATAGTACCATGGAAGAGAGGGTTCACTATGAACTACTCCAGTATTTTCCACCAGACTGGGTATATCATCAACCAAAGAAGTAACAGATCAAGCAGTAGCCACTAGCCACACATTAAGAACTCCTAGGATATGGAATAAATCTTGTATTTAGACTACTTCAGTTTCCAAGTTGATGTAGGGGACAAAGTTCAGAGACCAGACTGCAGGCTTCACATTTATGTTCTCCATTTTAAAGAATAAGCTATACACCTGACCAAGTCAAGATGTCTGAAGATTCAAACACAAAACTCCTGAGTAATCCAGGAACTCACGCGTCTGAGGGTCCTCTGAAACACAAATGACCCTAACGAGGGTGCGGCAAGGGTTCCAGTTCTATCATCAGTCAGTTTCTCACTCACCACCATGCCACTCCCAATAGACACTTCTTATCCTCACTTTCCAACTGACCTGATTTAGAATCTGTGGTCCATCACCAAAACCACTCTCTTGTATGCAAAGTCAATCCTTTGTCCCTTTCTCTCTTCATCTGATATACTTGGCAAAGATGAAACCCTGATTAAACCTAAATATCTACCTACTTCACATCTGCACTAGAGCAACGAAAAATGGATGAAAGAAAATATATATCCTTTCAACAGTTCTCGTTTCAAATTCGTGGTCACAAAGTTCAAATGGGCAATGAACACTGGTCAGTAACAGTGAAATAGTCTAAAATAACTAGGCTGTTCATTTTCCCAATATCCAAAACAACTACTTCATACTTTCTCCTTTGTTCTCAAAACTCCGAGACCTATCTGCTCCCCGAACAAATAACTACATTCAGAAAACAGAAGCAATCAGTTACAGCTTTCTCTTCTACCACCAAAACGATTTACCTGGTCCGTTCTCTGTGTTTTTTGCTGTTACAACAAATAGTATGTTCCTACTCTCATCACAGTCCAACGGTTTCATCTGTGCTCTGGCCCTCTTATCTTCTCACTTTCTTAAGGAACTCATACCTTTCTCTGTCCAGCAGCATCAGTTTTTTCCCCAGTGGATGTGGCCCTGGCATACAAACCTTCTCTAGTATCTTCGGCCACTGAACCCACATTCCTCTACATTGACTGACTATTCTATTTTGCTTCACTTTCTTACCTCTTTTTCTTTCCTCAATTTATTCCAGTCAGGATTCTTTTCCCTCTCAATTGTTACTGCGATTACAACTGTCAAGGTTGTCAGCGAAGTCCATCTAATCAAATCCAACAGTCATACAGATGTCTGCTCTTCTCTTTCCCGACCTCTGAGTAGTATTCAATACCGCCCTCCACCTTGAAACACCTCCTTCTCCTGCCCCACACAGTGATCACCAGTGACCCCCATGACGTTAAATTCTTTTTTTTTTTAACTACCATGTGGTGACTTTAAGTTCAGGCTATTGTGGCAGGAGAACCTAAGTTCAAATCTTGCCTACATCACTTCTTAAAATCCAATCTGAAAGAGTCAGTTGCTCAGTCATGTCTGACTCTTTGTGACCCTGTGGCCTGTAGCCTGCCATGCTCCTCTGTCCATGGAATTCTTCAGGGAAGGATACTGGAGTGGGTAGCCATTCCCTTCACCAGGCGATCTTCCCAACTCAGGGATCGAACCTGGTCTCCAGTCTAGGGAAAGATATTTAACCACTGAGACTAGGTTCTCAATCTACAAACTAGGAAAAACACTAGTGCCTAATTCCCAGCTGTGAGGGTTAAATTAGTAACTTTAATTCTCTCTTTTACCTATTACAGCATGTAAAGTAATTCGCCCTCCAGGAAATGCTCTCTCCCTTCAGTTGCTGGCTGCTCCTTTCCCAATCACTGTGAAAAGCTCCTCCAGCTCTATTTGCCTTTTAAATTTGGGAATTCATAAGGTTCTATAAGGTTCTATACTCCTTCCCGAAGTGACTAAGCTCTTCCATCTCATAAGTGAAATTATAATCAAAATCTCAATGATTTCCAAGGCTCAGTTTCTGGTGTATAACCCGCCCCCTACCTCACCAACTGCCATCCAAAAATCTCTACCTGAATCTCTCAGCTATCTCACACTCAACAAGCTCAAAAGATAAGGCTCTCTCCTTTTTCAGCTGTTCTTCCTCCCCCTCAAACTCCCCTTTCTGTTGCAGTCTCCAACTCCTTGCTGTCAGTTTCCACAGTTTCAGTATTTCCTCTTTGTAACTATCACTAAACTAAATTTACAGGCTTAGAACATGTATTCCCTTTTAGACCATAAGCCCCACGATGGAAAGTAAAACCTGTCTATATCAAAAATACTTTGCCAAGTATCCCATGCATGCGTGTGTATGCGTTCTGGCGCTCAGTCGTGTCCAACTCTTTGTGACACTGTGGACGCTAAGACACCAGGCTCCTCTGCCCATGGGATTTCCCAGGCAAGAATACTGGAGCGGGTTGCCACTTCCTCCTCCAGGGGTCTTTCCAACCCAGGAATCGAACCCATGTCTCCTGCTTTCTCCTGAATTGGCAGGCAGATTCTTTACCACTAGGCCTATCCCATGCATAATAAATGTGTTTAATAAGTGTTTCTTGAATTGAATTTGAGATATTTTAGACGTGTGCTTATTTAACTTACTGAACTTACCAGCATTTTATTTGTTTACATGTCTAATTCATTGTTAACACTTTTATTTCAAAATATTTAAGCCACTCATTTACATTAGTATTATTTCTAATCCATAAAAATATTTTAAAGAAAATTTAAAGATATTCAAATATACTATATTTGAGGAATTCTACAATTATCAATTGCCACTGGATTTCAAAAAATAAAGAAGTTCAGAAGCTAAGAAAGGCAAGTGAGGGTAATACTATTTGTCTCCCTACTTTGGAATTTCACAAAATTTTTGAAAAGAATTTCAGTAAAAAGATGATTTTTTTAAAATTATGAAATGCATGAATGGGGTATTTTTTTTAAAAAGGATTTACTCCTACAAGACATTTTTAATTTAACTACCATCATACTCTTTGTATTAATACTTTGTTTTCACTCAAAGATATATAGTGTCTAAAACAATATTTTTGCTAGCTTAGAAAGTCTTATTATGGATAAATGTGGACTTTCCATGAGGCAGCCTAAAATACAGATAAAGGCTTACACATACTCTTCACATACATCAAAGGGGTTCATTTTGTGATATCAAGGACTTATATACATATGATGTAAACACTTCAATATACTTGAATACTAATGATCTTTCAGAAAATCATATTAATCAGGAAACTTAAAAATAAGCCAAAAAATAAAAAAATAAAAACCCACTAAATTGAGGAAAGACGTTTTTGTATTGCTCTCATTTAGAAAACATGACAACTTAAAGGATACTATCATTGAGAAATTCATCACAATGAAAAAGGATAGAAAACAAAATTAAGAATCAGAAAACCAGAGCCACAGTCTTAGAAATATTTAAATAAGTAAACATGATTCCAAAGAACTAGGCTTTTTTTTTCAAAGTATATGTGCAATTGTCTACCAAATAGGGGCTGTTTTATTTTCTCTAAGCTAGCTGCTAGAATATTTTATAAGATTGCTTCCACATGTTCTTTAATAATGTAGAACACATATAACAAAAGCTTGTTTAATGTGTACACTATTAGAATAAAGAAATTATAAGTGAGAGGGCTCTATAATATTATAAAAATACCTGGGTTTTCACTGTTCTCCTAAAATTACCCAAAGTATATTAACTAGTTATCGAAGAACTTATTTTTGAGATAGTAATGTTATAACTTTCTCTAGAAGATTTTAAATCCCTCAAAGGCAACCTAAAATGTTCCTAAAGTGATTACGAAAAGCCTATTATCTAACTACAGTCAGATCTTTTTTGTTGTTTACATCCTTCACCCAGTAATTATACTCCTGAAGAATAACCCTAAATTCCAAAGATGCTTTATTCATTCATTCATTCATTTGAATATGGAAAAGATCTGTTACAGAGTTAAGTGAAAAAAGCAGAATATAAAATCAAAGAAGACAAAAAAATAAAATAAAATAAAAGAAGACTTTCAAAAGTTAGTTCCACTGAACAAACACTGAAATAAAAGATGTCTGCATAGTCATGGTAAATCTGAGTTTTTCTTTCTATATCTCTAAAATTTTCACAATAAACATTTATAACTTAGGTAATTAAAAAAGACCCAAAAAGTCTTTTAAAGAGATAAGCAATATTCATCAATCATTTCATTTCAAAAGTAAAACCACTGACCAATCTCAAAATTTTTCTGAACCCTGAATAAAACCATCCCAAATGACACAAATAAAAGTTAGTATCTTGACACAGACCTGCTCATTAGACAAAGCTCATTTTATAAATTTCTGATCAGAATCAGTGAGTAAAAAACCCAAGACTTTACAGAGTAACTTTTCAGATCATAAGATAGTATATTGTACAAAAGGGAAAAAAATTCTGACTGATGAAAGAGATTATCTTCTCATACCATATCTAGTATTGAGGAGTAATAACAAAACTTCAATTCTTTCTCCCAAACCAAAAGCAAACATCACTATTTTTTAAAAAAATCACTCATAACAAAGGTACAAGAAAGAGCAGCTGGAAGGTCATACAGCAAAACATAACAAGCCTATGGGTGAAAAGTGAAGTGGGTTCTAGAATTATACATGATTTTAACTGGCTTTTTTCCTGTATTTTCCAAAATGTCCATTATAAATATATGTACAGCTACTGTAACAGAGAAAAATGAACTCAAATTATCAAGAGAATATGTTGAAATATATTCACTATACAGATATTAGATTAATAAAAATACAGCATTTGTAAAATTTAGACCTGCTCATCAAAGCAGCTCAGAAAAATTTGAAGGTCCTCCAGAATCAGTCACTATGAACACCGTCCTTAAGGAAATCAAAATACTTTAAACTTCTAATACAAAGAGCTCACGATTTGAACCACATATGCTTTTCTCTTACTGAAAAATCTGTCATATATAGAGTTAAGGATGTGTTTTTAATGATATACCCTATTTCTTTGTTCATAACACATCAACATCAATGATGTCATACAGCCCTTACAATAAGTTCTGTCAATAACTACAGCCTCTACTGACTGGGATAACATCAAAACATACAACCTTACTTACTATATAAAGGAATATATTAGTGTCTTCCTTTGACTTAAACATATGATTGTTTCAACTTAATCAAATAAGAAAATGCAAAGGAAATTTAGAATCCACGTAACTATTCTTTTATGAAGAACAACAATAATAAAACAATCATTGCATTTTAGAAAAGCTCTCAACACCCTGAAACATATACACATATTACAGAATAAGTGTTAAATTATTAAATAAGCAAAATGATACAGTATCCTAGCAATAAGTATAGCATAAGACTCAGAAATAAAACTGCCTGACTTCAAATCCCAACTTTGTTTATTGTGTGTTAGTCACTCCGTCATGTCCAACTCTTTGTGACCCCATGGACTAGAGCCTGCCAGGCTCCTCTGTCCGTGAAATTTTCCAGGCAAGGATACTGAAGTAGGTTGCCATTTCCTTCTCCAGGGGATCTTCCCAACCCAGGGATTAAACCCAGGTCTCCTGCATTGCAGGCGGATACTTTACCGACTGAGTTACTAAGTAGGGAAGCCTTGTTTATTAGTTAGGAATAATCTAGGAAAATAAATTAATTATACATGTTTCCATTTCTCCATCTATCTATAAAATACAGATAATAATAAGAATTTATACCTGGAAGACATGTTTTAAATATTAAAAGAGGTAAGCCCATCTCTACATAGAGTAAGCACTAAAAAAAGGCTTTTCCCCCTTTTCTCAATCTAAATAGAATTTGTCATACATTTTGCAAATAAGAATGAAGACCTCTAATTTTTAAAATTAGTATTAAAAGTCCTAAGTTCACTGGAGATCATAATTAACCTTCTACAACATGAGCACAAACCAACTGAACAGTTACATAAAGTCTAGAAAGCTTTCTTATCAAAGAAGATTTTATCTCAGCTGTTTCAAAATAAAGAAGAAAAAAAGAATGAAACACAAGGATTCTTTCTTAAGAGATGTACAAAAAGAATTTAGAATTGCTGTATTAACAAAATATGATTGTTCTCAACAGCAAATTTACTGAGGAAAATGAAAGATTAACAGTAAAATTCAAATATTTTAGTGTTTTTAGGATATTCAAAGTTAAAGTGTTGATGCCATTCAAAATTACCAGATCTGTTACGTATAAATTGCTATTCTCTATAAACAAAGAAATTTCAACTGTCTATGACTAGTCTGGAATTAGTTATTCTCTAATCTAACACAGCCATTCAACTATCTTTGGGAATATTGTATTCTCTTCTCTCATAAAGAAATTAATACAAGTGACAGAAGGTAACCAAAAAATCAACAGTGTGGAAGGCTTTTTAATAAATTTCATTTTGGCAAATGATCACATATAAATTAGCAAACATTGAAATCATAATGATTTCATTTATTTGTTCTGTACATATCTGATTAACAGGCACTAATTTTGTTGATGGAAACAAGAGAACTCTATTGTTATATACAGATTAGAAATGTAAACACTTAGCATTTCCCACAACTACTGACTTCACAAATTACTTTGAATGTTATTTCAAATAACATTTTGAGTGCCAGAGATTAGGTAAGCAAAGAGCTCTACTGCCCCCTAATGAAATAAACCAAAAAAAAAAAAAAAAAAGCCAAAAAACTCAGAAAACTTGTTTTGAGCTATGTGTGGAACAGGAAAATAATCTTACTTTGCTAAATCAGTAGACAAACACTATGAAAATTAACTGAAAACGACTAGAATATATATCAACGTACTATAAGGAAAGCTGGGATCATCCAGTTTCCATGATAAAATTAGTAGCAAAACAGGAAAGCCTTGAGACAGAAGTGTTCTAAGAGAAAGGAGGTCAGTACAACAATGTTATCTAAAGTGATAGCAATTAAAACTTCACTGCAGGCTACCCTTTTCATGTGTATGTTGGAAGGGAAGGAGAAGAGAGAGATTCTTAGAAACCACACTTTACACTGAATTACATTACAGTAAGTTTTCAGTTTAGCAGCTTAAAAGTAAATACTATCAAAATATTCTCTTACAATTTGCACTGACTCTAATCCTCTCAGAATTATTTTAATAATGTGTACTTTCAAAATAACTACACTATAAAGCACACATATGAAAGAATTTTACCTGTTTCCTGTTTTTAAAAAAATGACAATTTCTTAAGCATGACAACTCTGTCCTTCATGATACTCTGCATCATACACTAACCAGTGATAACTTTCAATCTTCCTTTTAATAAAAGTTCTCCCTTCCTTTAACCAATCGGGTTTTTAAAACACATTCCATTCCATACTCGTGTTCCTTTAACCTAATATTCTAACCTGTCTAGAATTTCCGAATTCTCATTTCAGAAGAGACCAAATGTTTGGGGAAGAGGAGTGTGTGTCCTTAATAACCAGAGTTATATAAAAATTAACATCAAGGACTCAGATATAACGAGAGTACAAAGAACAGAATGAGAGATCATAGAAACATGGAGAAAAAGTAAAGCCTCCCAGGATCAGTTCATGGAGGGCACAGCGGTGTGGTCGTTCTCTGGCCTTTAGGGATGGGGCACACATCCCATGGAGAGGGTGTGTTTCCATCCAGGTTGATCGTAACTGTACATCCCATTACGTGTCTACTGTTTACAAGGTATAAGAAATAGGGGCCAAATCCATAAAAATGCCACAGGAGAGACAGGCAATACAGACAAAGAGGTTCACTTTAATCTGCAAACAAAAAGAAAATATCTTGTATACTTCTGTGCAGCAGTTCTCTTCAGAAGTGCCTGTTAATGAAAATGGTTCTCTAGCCGTACAAGTCATGCACGTGTGAGTGCTAAGTCACTTCAGTCATGTTCGACTCTTTGTGACGGACTGTAGCCCACCAGGCTCCATGGGATTCTCCAGGCAGGAATACTGGAGTGGGTTGCCATGCCCTCCTCCAGGGGATCTTCCTGACCCAGGGATCAAACCAGCATCTCTTAGGTCTCCAGCATTGGCAGGAGGGTTCTTTACAACTTAGCCTAAGGGTAATCAAATGTCCGTTCAAAATTTTAAAACAGCAACAAACAGAAAAACACAAATGTGCTCAAGCCTCTGTCTCAAATGAGCTGGCTCTCACATAGGTATGGATTTCCTGAATAATATGAATTAAAAACATGACTCTTTTACTTGAAGCATTACTCATTCATGCCTACTGCCTAAAAATATAACTGACACAGACACATTTTGAAGACATAACAAAGAAGCTGGGAAGACTCAAGCAACCCAAAGTCAAGCATCCCAAAGTTCATCACTGCCAACGTGATGATACTTAAAGGATATCCAGTAGAGGAGTCAAAAACAGTACACTTCCAACCTATAAATTCCACAGAGCTACTCAGATTTCACATATAAGAGTCATGAGAAATAAAGTGAAGGTACACTGGAGAACATATACTTGTGTGTGAGAACATATAGGTGCGTTTTCCCTTATGGGGCAGTCCCAGTCCATACCAGTGAGCTCCAGATTATTAACCTAAACCTAAAGGAATGTTTTCCTTAGTTCACAGGGGGAAAAAAAATTAAGGACTTTCCAGGCTATCCTTTACCTCCCTATGCCCACTAAGCATACATATGAAAAACACGATCAAGAAATAAAAGGGAGAAAGATTGAAAGAAAAGAGGAAAGGCTAATTTCCTTAAGAAATAAAGTTGGTAACAGTTTTGGTTTAAAACAAAGAGCTTTATTTATTCATTAGCCAAAAAAAACTTTTAGTGATGATGATGATGAAGATGGGAGCAGCCAGCATTTATAGAGCATGATTACTTCACAAACAATGAATATTTGATCTTCCTTAGAGCCCTGTGAGGCAGATAATACTATTCCTATTTTACAGATGAAGAAACTGAAATTCATAAGGATTAAGTAACTTGCCCGAGGTTAGACAGCTACTAAATTGCAGAGCATATTTAATATACCAGTCAATTCAACACTTAATTGTTATGTTTATGCTATTTTCTGGTGAAAATGTGTGAAATGAAATGACTTTGAAAACACTGTAATAAATTAACAGATTTTATGTATGTATGTGCGTGTGTTGTGTGTTAAAATCCAACTCAAATGCCTCAAAATTCTGTAGACATGTAGCTAGAGATAGGCACTTATGCCAGTTCTTAAGAAAGACAGAAACATACAATCCATAACAGTGGGTTGGCCAAAAAGTTCATTTGGGAAAATCCATACAAAGTTTCTGGGCAACCCAATAAACAGTGAAAGTGCTAACAAATAACTAATAATATACACACCTTTCAATGACCATTATTTCAATAAATAATATTTCTTTCATTATTCTCCGATCACATACAGTCATGATAATCTCTTCTTCTTCAGATCTTCCTCACTCATTCTCACCTCTATTTCACTTGTCTTATAATGAACATTTTCATTTATTTGAGGAAAAAAGATCACTCCCTTTTCTCACTATTAAGGACACTCAATTATAGTAAAAAAAAAAAAAATATGTATGTAAAAAATAGCTCTGGTTGACATGTGAAATATACATTTCTTTAAATGCTATAATAATAAAAACTATTTCATAGCAACTCTTTAACCTCTGATAACATGTTCAAGTTTTCTGAAATTAATACTAAGGAAGAAATCACCATGCAGTATCACCAAAATTCTATTTCGTAAGAGCTGAGATTTAAACATACCCACAAACATACTATACATACACAAATACAATTCAGGTCACCTTCATATTCCAGGCATTGGCTGGACAACAATATTCACTCTGCCATATGTATGCAGGTTAAAACACAAAACACCCAGAAATGTTCACAAATACCTAAAACATTAAAATTGTAATTTTATTACGACTACCACCAATTTTTTCCCATTGCAGAATTCAAAAGAATATGTTATAACATATTCTTGCAAGAACGCCACCTTGTAAGAGAATCTGGTTTCTCAAATAAAAAAAGTAAAGTGTAAATCTGACATCAAAACTTGTACAAATAAAGATCTGTCATGTTGTTACTCCTTGTCTAATTTTAATTAAATTATTTTTAAATTTTCAATCCAGAGAGCAAAGACCCTACCGACAATAAAGTACAAGTCGTAGGAAACAAAATACATCATTTCAATGGGATACTCTTTCTCACCTTTGAATCTTCATTGCTCACTCCGAGCTGTAGCACAGCTTGAGGAGATTTTAGTTTTGCTTCGGCAGAGTGAGCCATCTGAAGGTTAAGCTGCCATCCAACCGTCTCGAGCTACAAAAGACAAGTGTAGATTGGAATCAGATGGTACAGAAGGAAGAAAACACTCAACTTTAAGCAAATCTCCAGTCAGCAGGAATGAACATGGATAGCCTGGACTTTGTGGAAAGTCAGTTCCTGGGCTCCTTCAACCTGCACACTCTGAACATTCTCCCTTTGGGCTCATTAGACTGGCCTCATGCCATGCCTGTCGAATTCAAGCGTAAAACTGGTCTTTAAATACACTCTGTTCTAAAAATAAAAGTTCTGAGAGGAGGCAATGAACTACACTAAAGGAGTCAATGGTTTTTAAACAGTAAATTACTATTTTAAAAGTGTATTTTAAAGCCAATGGTTTTTAAATAGTTATAAATTGTAACTAGTAAATAGCATATATATGTGATAACTACTCTAAATGACCTCCCATTATCTTTCAAAACTCTTTGCAATAAGTAGAACAAGGTAAAACTTTTTTTTTTTAATTTAGTGGAAAACTGAAGTGCCCAGATGGTAAGAGGTTCACACATTTAGACACAGTTAGTGAGACTGGAAGAGCGCCAGACAAAGAATTGATATCTACTTACTAGTGAGCAGGTGTTATCATGCTTTCCAAAGTATTCTAACCTACTATGCTTCCCAGTTATGACAGAAACTAATTAGAATACTTCCTTTGAATTTATTAATTAACACAACAGCAAGATTTAATCAGGAAGGCAAAGACAGCAGACACTGAAGCAGTTCAAGTTTCAAAATATTAAGCAACATAAATGCAGCTTTACTGAACATGACAGATTACTGATTTTTCCAAGCTCAAAACTATATGTATGAAGTTTTAAATCTAATTTCCAGTAAATCCAAAGTTATCAATATTTAGGGAAGTTTTGTGACATGCAATTGTCATATACCTCTGGCAACTCGACTCTAGTAACTGATTTACTGAAACTACCTCAGCTACACTGGTAAGAATGGCAGACTCAAAACAATTTTTACTTAACTGGAATACTAATTGCTAACTTGAAAGACTGTTCAACAGCTAGAATCACAGCAATGACTCAAAGCCAAATTGGAAAGAGAGCAATGAAAGTATTATCTATTCGAGAGAGGATGTGATGAGAAAATAAAGATACAGTTCTGTTCTTCCTGGCACTGAACCTTTAAGAGGTTATGGGTAAAAAGAGCGAAGATCCTGCAGAGACATAATCCATAATACCACAAGCAAAAAAATCAACTTAATGGTACACATGAAGCAAGGATCCGTAATGTACTGATTTTTAATACTAATTATAGTAAAACAGTCTCTAACACCAGCTAACTACTACTTTCAACAGTCCACGGAGTCCACAAAGACTCAGATACGACCTAGCAGACTGAACAACAATTATTTTCAACAGTTACAGCAATAGATCCTCCAACATAACAGGAAAACACATGTCACAACTACTCTCACATATCCAAGAATTTTGATACACAGTCTTAATTGAAAAACACCCTCTAGGTATTCATATGAACCTACAAGACACTGTTTTGATCTCACTTAACTAATCCTAAACTTATCCTTTAAGCAATTAAGATAAACGACAAAGATAAATATTAAGTGAATAAACTAAAATATGGTCAGTTTTTAGTTTATGGCCCACTACGGTCAGGCCTTTGCACAAATGAATGTATACTTAGTCACTGCACAGAGGTGGAATGGGGCAATTAAGATCACTGAACTTAAAGCTTATGCTTTAGTTCATACTTAAGCCACTACTCACTACCTAGGTGGCCCTAATAATTAAGTCACAATCTTTCAAGCTCTCAATTTCCTCATAGGAAGTGGAAATAAATCTATCTGAATTATCTGCTTTTTTCCTGAGTTATTGGCAATACTAAATAAGAAAATGCATATTCAAACTGTTTTGGAAACTCCAAAGCATTATAAACATAAGGCATTTTGATTACCTAATTTTTCCTGTACTATTTTTTAATAGTATCTTTTAAACAGAGTAGGCACTCTATATGCTCAATTGAATTGAAGCAAATAAAAAATACAAGCAAAGGTAATTTTAAAAGCATCATAACTAAAAACATTGCTGACTGACTTTCTTAAATTTTAGAGCCTTTTCTATTGTTCTGTGATTTAAAAACATTCATCCCATGCCCACAAGAAACAGTAACTTAAAAAGTTAAAAAAAAAAAAATGTAGTTGTTGTTCAGCTGCTAAGCCTCTCATATGTAGGCATATGCACATACACACACCCATACATAAAATTTCATATTAAAAGAGCAGTATCCAGAAACCTCAAATGAAGAGGGAATGATGGAGAGCCACAATTATTTTTTTTTAATATTTTACAGTTACACAGAGCAATAAAAAAAACAAACCTAAGAAAATCTTTCCAGTGAAACTAGGAGACAATACCAGCACTACTCTTATTATCCCCATTTTACAGATAAAATATGTAAAAGTAAACAACTGGTGAAGAGAAGAGTATATGGAGGCTCCTTATGCTTGTTACTATTGCCACTTTTCTCTAAATCGGAAATTATATCAAAATCAAAAGTTACAAAAAAAAACTGTAGTAAAAATCATCAATGGATACTAAATTTCTGATATGAAATGAATAGTCACAAAGCTTCTTGCCCACAATTGTTTTTTAGGTACAAAAGAAAAAAATAATTATGCAGTAGAAAAAAAAGCAAAACACCTTAACCAAGAGATCAAAATTAACATCATTAAGCAGTGGCAAACAGACAAGATGTGCCTCCAGGTACGATATCCTGCAAGTACCATTCACAAAAATTTTTAGCGAAATTATAACTAAATTTGATCCTGAAGAAACTAACAGAAAATATAAAGATAGACATAAGAGGAATGTACACTTGAAAAACATCAATGTCCTAAAAGACAAAGACAGGTTGAAGAAAGAAGGAATTCCTTAAACTGGTTAGAACATATATTATTTTCTGAGTCTGTAATAGACACTGGTGATATAAATATGAATAAAACAAAAGCCTTTTACCAAGGTGAAGATGTTATAGTATACTCTAATTATTCCTCTGAGACTCCTAATTAAGAAACAAATATGAAAGTCATCAACATTTTAATTACATAGGAAATAAAATCTAGATTGAGTTTTTACTTAAGTTAGCTAAACTACATTGCTTCTATTTTAAAAAAATTCTGTATTGTGTATATCGAACATTTGTACATTAAAATACCAGGAATCATTTGAATATAATTAGATATCTCACATCCAAATTTAAATCTGAGGGTCTTTATACCTTAATCAACATTCTACATTTAAATGTCACCAACATAACATAAAACACAAGGAGAATGAGCCACTAATATTTCTAATGTTTTCTAACCCATGCCAAAACTGTTTAAATGATAGTTCTTAGGCATCTCACTTTTACTTACTATCTGACAATGTCACTAAGATGTCAGTTCAAAACAGATACAAAGACTTCATTCTCCCTCTAACATCCAGGTAACAACTCCAAGCTTAACTTCTCTTAATTGCTTTGTAAATCACAATTCCAAGCACATGCAAAATCAGTCAAAATTACAATAATATTAACTCTCTTAAAATGAAAATGAAAACGTAATGTTAATCACCATACTTTAACTACTGGTTCCCTAGAATAGTAGCTTCTGCTTGGATCATATCACATAGTAAGAAATACTTTTTTATGTTGCAAATTGATATAAATATACAAAAGTGTCACAAGACAATTTTTCACCCAGAGCAATGATACATAAATTCTGTTAAGTTTCGCTCTTAAAATACTAATTCAAAAACCCTCCAAATTGATTTCATTACCCACTAAACTTCTAACAGCTCAGGCTATCTACAGTAGGAAAAATACTGCTCAGAAATACTGAATGAGTTTTAGGAATTATGTGTGTGTGTGTATTCATGAAACAACTACTGTTTACTATAATCAATCATGAAAACACATAAAAACAGAACTCTAACTGCTAAAAAAAGAGAAAACACTATCTATATTCTGTTGCTATAATCCACCATTTATTTTATAACTAGCAAATACTACAAGCAGAAATTCCATATATAATATAAATACAGCTTATTACAGAAACTATACATTATTATTTACTCTTATGAAATGTAAAACCTGGAAGTTCACTAAACATTTAATAGAAGAAGAACATGAACCTATTTTTAAAGCTTAGCTAAATACTTATTCCCCAATTTCCTTGACCACTGCTCTTAACCTCAGTGATTTCTTCCTATACAATCTACTGACTAGTTATAGGAAATTCCCCACTTAAAAAAAATTCTAGTTGGTTTATTCTGTGTTTTCTAAAATTATACACATAGAATGAAGCATGAAGTAAGAACTTTTTCTAAATCTTTCATACAGGGGAGAAGGGCATTTTTCAGTTCAATGTAATCTGCTTAATAAGGTTAGCTTTTAGACACATTTCTCATTATAAACCTGTATCACCAAGAAAGCAATACCTGCCGGGAAAATCAACTTATGAATGTATAAGAGGTCATACTTATGATCCCTAAATAATGGCATGTGTATATGAATGTGTATATAATTAAATCTTTAAAATAATAGATTCAGAGTAATTTTACATTTGTTTAAAATAGAGAAGTTTCTAGTATTTCCATTACAATCAATAAGAGATTTATTTTCTTCAGCAATATATGTACCTACAGAGTCTGCCAAAGGACAGAAGATGACAGGATCAATTTAGAAGTACATTTTATTGGAAACATTCTATTAATATAAACCAGTGAACAATAGGGGCACTAATGTTTATACCTCAAATTTTACCTTTTTCCTTCAAAAGAAAATGCTGTAGAAGAAACAAAGGGTATTTATAATCCACTCGTTAATCAAATCAGGAAATTTTTAAACAACCTGTCACTAGGAGGCCCTCCAAGAGATGCCAAATTTTACTCCTCATCTTTAAGCTGACAATGCCCAATTTACAAAGTCAGATTCAAAAAAAAAAAAAATCTGTTTGGAACTTAGAACAAATTTGCAAATACAATGAAATTGTTAAGTGGGGATTAAACTACCAAGTAATTTAACAGAAGGAATAGAAGTGCTTCCCTCCTTTTGTCCTAACCAAAGGAATATCTAAAATTCAAAAAATAATGAAGAAAATTCTAACCCCTAATGGTTAAAAATAAATAACACCTTGGCATTAAGAAAAATCAATTTCCAGCATTTTATATATGTGGTTTTCTTAACTATTATTTACATCGGATATCAGCCTTAATTCAACAAGCATATAGTTTGACAAAAAGCCTGTCACTTTCAGAAGATTCCCATCTTTATGTGAATTCTTTAAGTTGTAAGTTGATGAAACCTATGTTTCTATTCAGTAGAATCATACTTTTATCCTGGTTTTCTATCTATTTTTAAATAATAATGGCAAAATTATATCATTTTGACCTGTGCAAATTAAAAAAAAAAAACTTTAACCATTACCTAAGACAGGAAAACTACAGGAACAGTTTCAAGAGAAACGATCCAAAGAGCGATCCAATAAATAAAAAACATTTATTTTTTAAATGTTAAGTTTGAGATGCCTATTCTACATCCAATGAAATTATCAAATAGGCTAGAGAAAAAACATGTTTTATTAGAAAATAGTTTTTAGACTCAGAAGCCTGAATGTGACTGCCAGGCAAGAACAAAAGAATGAGAGAAGAGGACCGGCAGCTGAGCCCTGGCACAACACAAAAGTTACAGCTTGTGGAAATGAGAAGACAGTAATGAGTATGACTGGCCAAAAGATGCTGCCAGAAAGGAGAAAAATCAGAAGAGCATGAACCTGACCTTTATACCATCATAGATGCTGGGGACATAAAAGTCAGCAAACTGAAATCTCTGTTCCAAGCCACATGATGAAGACAAACATATGCAAAAACAACTTTGCCATAACATGTACATAAGAAATCTTAGGTAATCTGCAAAAAAAGCTACTAAAACTAATGGCTGATTTTAAGAAAGTTATGACAAATGACTAATATAAAACATCAGTAGTTTTCAACATATTGGAAACAAACAACTAGAAATTATCAAAAATGCAATTCTATTTATAGTAGCAACCAAAATCAGGGAAATACACAGTGCCTTAGTCTGTTCAGGCCACTAAAACAAAATACCACAGACAGTATGGCTTAATAATAACAAACATTTATTTCCCACAGTTGTGGAGACTGGAAGTCTAAGATAAGGGTGCCAGCAAGGATGGGTGAGGGCCCCTCTTCCAGACTGCAGACTTCTTCTTGTATCCTCACGAGACAGAAGGAGGCAAGGGAGTTCTCTCTTTATAAGGGCACTAATCTCACTGATTAGGTCCCTTCCGTATTAACTAATTAATTCCCAGAAGTCCCACCTCCTAATACTATCATGTTGAGGGTGAGGTTTCAATATATGAAATTTGAAGAGACAGATTCAGTCTATAGCAAAAGCATAACTTTAACAAAATTTGTGAAAATTCTGGTCATTGGAAGACTGCAAACATTGCTTGAAAAAATTAAAGAAGATATCAATAAATGGACAGATATACCATGTTCATGAATTTAATGATTCAATATTGCTAAGATGTCGGTTCTTTCAAAAGTGATCTACAGATTTAGGGCAATCCAATTAAATTCCCAGCAGGAATTTTTTTTTTAATAGAAACTGACAAGTTGATTCTAGATTTTAAATGGAAATGTAAATGACCTAAAAGAGTCAAACCAATTTTTTTCAAAGAGTTGGAGGAATCATATTACCTAACTTGAAGAATATAAAGCTACAGCAATAAAGACAAAGGCGAAGGACAGACTTAAAGACTCACAAAACGGCTTATAATGAAAGCACCAAGGTAAATGATGCTGGAACAACTAGACATCGGCAAGGAGACAAAACAAAAAACAACCTCTGCCTAACAGATGGGCTTCCCTGTGGCTCAGATGGAAAATAATCTGCCTGCAATGTGGGAGACCCAGGCTCAATCCCTGGGTTGGGAAGATCTCCTGGAGAAAGGTATGGCAACCCAAACCAGTATTCTTGCCTAGAGAATTCCAAGGACAAAGGAGCCTGGTGGGCTACAGTCCACGGGGTCGCAAAAGTCGGACATGACTGAGCGACTAACACCTAACAAACACCACACACAAAAATGAACTCAGAATGGATCACAGACCTAAATGCAAGTGCTAAAACCATCAAACTTCTAGAAGAAAACATGAAAAGAAGACCTTTGTGATCTTAGGACGGGCAAAGAGTTCAAAGAGAGCCATAGAAGGATGAACCATAAGAGGAAAAAACTATAAACTGGACTTCATCAAAACTAAAAATTCTGTTCTTCAAAAGTCACCATTAAGAAAAAGCCAAGCCACAGACTAATAAAATATTCACAATACATATACCTGACAAAGAACTTGTATTCAAACTATAAAAAGAACCCTTACCACAATAAGACAAAAAACTCTACAAAAACAGGAAAAGATTGGAATACATAATTCACAAAAGAAAACAAATAAACCAATAAACACAATAAACACATTATAAGATATTCAATCTCCTTATCCCATTAAAATGCTAAAATTTTAAAGAACAGCAATACCAAGTGTTGGCCAGGATGTGAAAAAATTGCTGGCTGGAATGTAAAATAGCATAACCTCTTTGGAAAACTCTTTAGCAGTTTCCTCATAGTTAAATACACACTGACCCTACAACTCAGTCAATCCATCCCTAAGAAATTACTCAGGCAAAGTGAAAATATATGCCCATAAAAAGATATGCATTGAGAATATTAACAGATTTATTCAAAATAACCCCAACCTGAAAACAGTACAAATACCATCAACAGGTGAATGGATAACAAACTGTGATATATTCGTATGATAGAATACCACACTGCAATAAAAAATACCAACCCACAATTTAAAAAAAAAGAACAAACTATTAACATATTCAACAACAAGAATGAACCTCAAAATCATACTCAGTGGAAAAAGTCAGAGAGAAGTACATGTATATGATTCCATGGATTAAAAATCCAACAAAACATCATCAAGCAAATCAGTGGTTTCCTGGGGCCAGGGTTAGAGGAAGAAAGAACTGCCAAACAGCACGAAGTAACTTTTGAGAATGATGAAAAAGCTCTGCCTTTTGATTATGACAATGATATCATAGATATACCTCTATCAAAATTCACTGAACAGTACAATTAAAAGGATATAGATTATACTATGTAAATTATAATTCATTACTGCAAGGAGATCAAACCAGTCAATCCTAAAGGAAATCAGTCCTGAATATTCACTGGAAGGACTGACGCTGAAGCTAAAGCTCCAATACTTGGGCTACCTGATGGGAAGAAATGACTCACTGGAAAAGACCCTGATGCTGGGAAAGATTGAAGGTGGGAGGAGAAGGGGACGACAGAGGACAAGATGGCTGGATGGCATCACTGACTCAATGGACATGAGTCTGAGCAAACTCCAGGAGATAGAGAAGGACAGGGAAACCTGGCGTCCATGGGGTCACAAAAAGTCAGACACGACTGAGCAACTGAACAACGACATGCAACATTATTTCTTAATAGACAGATAAAATATATGAAAAGCTGTAACAGAGGACTATATAGATGCATTCAGAGAACATCTTCAACCTCCTTGCCATCCTTTAGTCATTGGCAAGAAGGGGAGGCAATAAGCTTCAAAAAATCCACACTACTCCTTGCCTCCCAGAGAAAGAATTCTACGCTGTAACATCTGTAAGCATACAAAGACAAGGTCAGGATCTCAGAGATGATACTGTGCAATTCAGCATTGACATCATAAGAGGTGTAAATGTTTCATTACAAATATCACAACGTAGGGATACTCTCTAACCTATATCCTCAAGTTTAGATGCTACCGAAGTCAACATAGCATCACTGCTAGGGTGGCACGAGACTTAAAACTATATTCCTTGACTCACAGACTCGGCCAAAATACCTAACTGGTCATCATATCCAAGTTACCGAAGTCAAAATAGCATCACTGCTAGGGAGATATGAAACTTAAAATCACATTCCTTGACTCACAAACTTGGCCAAAATACCTAATTGGTCATCATATCCAAGTTATAAGGTGATGAGGGAAAACATCAATGAATCATCTTTCAGCCTGTTTTCCACCTCTGCATACCATGAATATATGAACACAACAGTACAAGACTGAGGACACTGAAATGTCATTCAACTAATGCTCTCACTATTGGCACACTCTGAAAAAGTACATCAATTCTATTTAGCAAGTGCACATCTTTAAATACTATGACATAAGAGTAATTTTGCTAATAGCCCAGTTCTTTGGCATTAGTAAAATCTTTATTTAATTTGTTAATGGCTCTGGTTTTAGTCAATTATTTATAAAGCATAGAACACATTTCTGTTTCAAATTAGACTGATTAAGCGCCTCTTAGATCTAAAGTTCTTTAAACTGATTGCTGCAGCAACAGCTAATGACATCACTTTTTTTCCCCTAGAGAATTTTCACTCCAAGCTAAAGCAATTCTTATTATATACATTCCCACTTTTAAAGAGAAAAAATGTAAATGACTGAATATAGTTTCCAGTGAAACTCAAGAATCATGAAATAAATGAACCACAAAAAGTTTCAAGTACAACCAAAATGAAAACACAAAAGAACACTAGGAAATACAAAATATAATCCATACCCTTCTCTCTTTACTGCTCTTTCCTCCACCTATAAACACCAATATCCCTCTTTAAAAGAAAACCTTATACGCAGAACTTCAAAATAGCACAATTTGTAAAAGCAAGGATACTGTCCATTTATTCAGTCAACAACCAATTTTTGAGAACCAAGTCCCAAGGGTCACTTAAAGTAGTGAAAATACAGTAGTGAACAAAACAAACAAAAATTCCTGTCCTTCTGGAGTTTATAGTTTAGTAGTAGAGACTGACAATAAAAAATAATAATAATAAGTAAGTACAATACACAGTGGGTCATATAAGAATAATAAGTATGATAGAGAAAAAATGAAATAAGAAATTACCATAAAGATAGAAGCACTTTTCACTATGATGATTACAAGGAGGCTCACTGATAAACGTGACATTTGAGCACAGGGCTGAAAAAAAATAAGGAAGCCTACCTCATGAACACCCAAGAGCTTCTGAGGTAAAAAGAATAAAATTATACAAAGTGAGCCAGGTGGAGGTCAACAAAAGAGCAGACCAAGAGGGGTTTACTGATCACATAGGGTCTTAAAGGCAACTGTAAGAACTTTGACTTCTATCATAAGCAACATGGAAAGACTGGTGGATGTGGAACAGAGAAGGGACAGAATAAGACTTACAATTTTAAAGAAGCACATCTGGAATTCCTGATCTGATAATGGCAGGAAATAGTTTATATGACATAAACTTCCCTGCAAATAAAAAGTACAACCTCTAAACAAGCTAGTTTAAAAACAGACTTGAAGGCACTGGAGAATGACTAAAAAGTAAGCAGAAGTTAAAGGGAAGGGATCCACACAACATGACAGATTCACATTTCTTTGCCTTTTTGTATTTTTATGACTTCTCCCAATCCATGCAGCATGGGGTGACTGAAACTCAAATAGAAAGCCTTAAATTTGGCTAAAGAGTCAATCACCCCATTCCTAGACATTTACTCAAGGGAAATGAAAACATATGTCCACAAAAAGACTTGTACACGAATGTTAAGTGTTAGTCACTCAGCCGTGTCTGACTCTTTGTGACCCCATGACTGCAGCCCACCAGGCTCCTCTGTCCATGGGATTTTCCAGGCAGGAATACTGGAGTGGGTTGCCATTTGTTAACACCACTGTTATTCATAATAGCCAGAGCTGGAAACATCCCAAAAGTCCATCAACAGGAACACAGATAAACAAATTGTTTTCATACAAGGAAATATTACTCAGCAACAAAAGAATTACTGATACAAGTAACAACACAAATGAACCCAAAAAAACATTATGTTGAGAGATACTATACAGACACACTTATTTAAATTCATTTATACTATTAATAAGACTAAGAACAGAAAAAAATTTTTTTTTAGTGATGGAAAGTGAGTATGAAAGTGGAGGGAATTAAAACTGGACCCATTTCAGGTGATGGAAATTTTCTCCTGTTTTGATAAGAATAATGATTAAAAGGGCATATATAATTTCTGAAATTCATCAAACTAAACATTTAAAATATCTACATTTTTTGCAGGTAAATTCTATTTCAATAAAAAACATCAAATGACTATAGGAGCATTTAAACCTCACAAACATTGACATTCCAGCACATGGAAATGCTATGGCTTTCTTTTGATTTCTTAACATGCCAACAACTAAAGGAACAAAGAGGCAGAAATCTGACTTGTATATGGATATAATTACAACAAAATTCCTCTCCTATAAATGCAGATGATACTGTTAAGAAGCATTTAAATCTTGAAAAAGGAGACTTCTGTGGTGGTCCAGGGGTTAAAAATCTGCCCTCCAGTTCAGGGGTGCCTGTATGTTTAGTCGCTCAGTCTGCCCAACTCTTTGCAATACAATGGACTGTAGCCATTCAGGCTCCTCTGTCCATGGGATTTTTTCAGGCAAGAATACTGGAGTGGGTTGCCATTTTCTACTCCAGGGGATCTTCCTGACCCAGGGATCGAACCACATCTCCTGCATCTCCTGCACTGGCAGGTGGATTCTGGATGCAGGTTCAATTCCTGGTCTGGGAATTAAGATAACACATGCCACAGAGCAACTAAGCCATGCGTCACAGCTGCGGAGCGTGTGCTGCAACTAAGATCCAATGCAGCCAATAAATACGCAGAGCTTGAAAAAAGCACTCAGATACGCACTCATAGTTATGTATTTAGATTTAGCTCTATGGAGTATGCTTTTTCTGTTCTCTTTATAGTAAAACCCTTCATCCATTCTTAGAATTCCAAAAAGAAATGAAACAAGAATACTAAAGAAAATAATAAAACTAAAAGAATGCATCAAATTTTTAAAACGTCAAATTGAAATTTCTGACTTCTTATATTACATTTAAAAAACAGATATTTAACAGTTAATAAAGCAAACAATTAGTTGCTATACTTAACAGTGAAGTAAATCTTACTACAATGGCTTAAAAAGAATTTTTTTAAAGACTATTTAGGAACATTATTATCTTAAGAACATTATCCATCCATTTTTAAATGCAGGTTTCTCAAGAACATGAGAGAAGACATGATGAATATTCACTATATAATGAGATGAGTAAGTATTATAAATAAATTTGTCATATAATTGGTAAAGTTAAGAACACTATTAACAGGAGGAGAAAATCACATTACACACAATTTGAACATTCAAAACAAATACAACTGTCAAATATATCTTTAAAAACTCCCTAACAAATACACAAGTGCATTTTAAGAAAAAGAATCAGTACATGTAGGCTTTAAAAAGCAGGCTACTCACAGTGCTAAAAATATGCCTTATATATATTTCTCATTATCAAATCTATTACTGAGGAACAGGGTGAACTCTAATACAAAAATATTTTTTAAAAAATCATAAAACAACACAATTATTTTCCTTAAGGTCTCAGAAAAAAAAGAGATGTCTGCCAAAAATATTTGATATATAGGTTACATTTTGTATACTAGGAATATACATGAACTCTCACCAGAATTTTAGGACTAAAAGTAAACACAGTATTCAAGTTCTGTCTGAAAGAGTATTCATAACTAATAAATTTGTTACCACACAGGCATTGTAACAAAAATCAAACAGAAAACCCTGTTAGAAGGACACTGCTAACATAATCAACACTGGTGAAAGAGGGAGGAATACAAATTCCAATAAGCTGTGGTAACATTTCAGTCTCTGAAGAGGTTAAGATAAAGTGTACTAAAAAAAAAAAAAAAAAAAAGAGATGGGATAAAATTTAAAAATCCTTTCAATCGTATCCTACAAAAAGCTACCAGATTAATTTTCAATCTGCTTCTCACTTATTAGATCTAAGTAACAGAAGATGAAAGGAGGTATTTTTAAAAATTGAATTAAAAATAAGCTCTTTTTGATTTTTTCGCTTGTTATTTAATTGAATCTGACTCTCTCTGAATTGATAATTACTTACACAGATGTTCCACTGCAAACGGCACAGACAGTTCATGAGAACCTCTAAATCACTGTAAAACAACAGTCAGTCTCTGTAAATACATTTGCCCACTATTAACTACTGCCATATATTTTTGTTATAATTTAAATGACATGATTTATTTTCACCCATGGCTATTTTAGTCACCATATCCTAAATAGTCATCAGGGCAAAAAAAAAAAAAAAAAGATAACATTATAGCTGCAAGAGATGCCGTGACATAAAAAGAACAAGGCTTAATTAAGAGAGGGACCAATCTGATTACCATCTCAGTTTCGCCATGGAGCACTTGGGTTAACACAGTTAAGGCACACTTTCAAGTTTTATTTCTTTTTCAAAAATACAACACACACACCTACTATGTAAACCACTGTGCATAATGACAGAAAAATTCTGCTGCTAACATCTAGGTGGGAGACTAGCACAGTAGTTTAGAAATGTTAACTACTTTGTCAAATCCCAACTCTACCACTTATTTAGCAGCATGACCATGGATCAATTATTTAATCTAAGTTTCAGTTTAATTTTAAATATGAACTAAAACTATTAATGAGTTTTACAACCTATTACTACAAAGCGCTGAGTAGAATATTTGGCCCACAATAAACACAAGAGATGTTTGCTATTATTATACAATCTTAATTAAGCACTGAAGGCATTAAAATAATGCATTGATATTAGCTATCCTCTCATATACTCTGTATTGGCAAAAAGTAATTTTCTACATTCTCAGGGACCAATGTACAATTAATCACACTCTTCCAACTATTTTTTTTTTGCATATTTTGTAAGACAACTGATCAAACCACTTCTTAAGACAAAAGTTAATGCAATGCAACATAACATGGGGAAGAAATAGTATTCTTTAAAAGAGTAACAAACTATCATCCAGAAGGTATTAAACAATGACTTACTATTGGAAGTGAAAAAAAGAGTCCTACAATGAGCTCAGGGAGGACAGAAACCTCCTGTGAAGAAGGGCAAAAGCTCACTTGATCTTGATTTTCAGTATGAATAAAGACCTTGAAAGCAGAGCTTCACATCCTTCTGACCTTTGGGGTTTTAAGCAGGAAGTGTCAGAAAAGCTAACACAGGGATAACTGGCTTGTGGTGGCTAAGCATTCACAGCAAAGTCCTTTCTGATCCTTTTTTGTCTGCTCTTCCTATCACTGAGAGGCAGGATTCACCAAGTGTTGGATTGGAACACTAATATGGAACGTGAGTTGGGCTTAGACTGCTATGAGATAGGTAAATCTTACTCTACTAATGACGTGCTGTTGCCATGGTAACCCAGCTCTGTAGGAGAGGAACCACAGGTTCAGACATTTGGCATATGAGCTTGGCTGAAGAGCCAATAGGGGGAAGCCACCATCTGTAGGATTATGATCACTTCTAGGTCAGAATCCGACCCCAGGTCAATTGATATGGCTGCACCCTGGGAGCCTCAGTCACCCTAAGCAAGCCAGTCTCCACACCCAGCATCCCTCGGGGCACACCGTGCCACACCACACGTTGGGACTGGGGTCTGGTGTGGACACCCTTTGCCGTGGGACACACAGCATGGCCAGAAAAGGTGGCCACCCCCTGGCCCATCACACACCATGCAGTCACGGGCAACTTGGTGCTAAACCATCTGTAGCTGACCTGCTTCTAGGTCAGGGTTTCATACCTAGGACAGCAGCTCCCTCATTGTGATCTATTTAAAGTCAGCCCTTGACACAAGGTTTTGTAAAAAATAAAAACAAAAAATAAACAAAAAAGAAGTGAAAAAAAAAAAAAAACACTTTTAACTATACAAGTATACTGTACTTATATAAATACAAGAAAGAAAAACAGAAGAAAATTATATAAAGATAAAACAGGAAAATATTCAAAGGCAAGTGGAGATTTTTTTTTTAATGAAGATGTTTAAAAATAATTTCAGGAACAAAGAGTGGAAAACAAAATCTGGATAAACCTTTAAAATAGGATAGGAGAAAGCAGAAATTTAAATGATGAAAAATGAAGCAGTGATATGGAGCTTCACATCCTTCTTGAGAGCTCTTGAATGCATAAGTCAAAAAAATAAAAGGAAAGGAATGAAAACGACACAGGGGCATTTTGTAAAAACCCAGTTAGTGCCTTACTTATGGTGACACACAGAATGCCTTCTCTCTAAAACCACAAACAGAGCACAACAAAGAACAAAGTTATCAATCCTATTCAACATCATGCCAGAAGTCCTAGTCAGTGCAGTAAGGGAAGAAACACAAAAGCTGGACAAACAGGAAAGGAAGAAATAAAACTCTCTCTTCATGAACAATCTGACTGTGGAGAAAATCACAAGGAAAACCACCAAAAAAACTGCTATAACTAAATAGTAAGTTTACCAAGGTCGTGAATACAATAATAATACACAAAAATTAACTGTGTTTCTATATACTAGCAATAAACAATGGAAACCCAAATTTTTAAATCAATACCATTTACAACAGCTCCAAAGGGGGAAAAAAAAGGTCAAGAATGTTCAACTCTAACAACAATGGAGATATACTCAATACTGTTAAGAAGTCATTTCTCTACAAAGTGATCTATAAATTAAACAAAATCTCAATCAAAATTCCAAAGGGTTTTTTGCAGATTTTTTTTAAAGGTTTTCACTAAAAGGTAAAGAAACTAGAATACCTGAAACAATTATTAAAAGGAATAAAGTTAGCAGATTAACAATACTTGATTTTAAGACTTACAACAAAGCTACAGTAATTACAGCAGCATGATACCAGCATAAAGACAGACAAATAGATAGGTAAAACCAAAAAGAGAGTCCAGAAAGAGACACACAAATATGTCAAATGATTTTTGACAAAGGAGTTAAGGCAATTCAATAACAAAAGAATGTTATCAATAATTGCACTGAAACAAATGCAACATTCATATCAGAAAAAATATAAGAACTTATAGAACCTATACCTCATATCCTACAAAAAACTAACTCAAAATGGATATTAGACTTGAATGTAAAATACAAAACACTTAGAAGAAAAAACAAGAGAAAATTTTTGTGACACTGCATTATGCTACAAACTCTTAGATCCAAAATCAGAAGCAGTATTAATAAAAGAAAAAAGTGATAAATCAATCTTCATCAGATTTTAAAGCTTTTACTTTGCAAAAGATACTATTAGAAACTGAAAAGGAAAGTTATAGACTAGGAGAAAATAACTGCAAATTACGTATCTGACAGAGGACTTAAAAATTCACAAAACTCAACAGAAAGAAACCAAACACCCTCTACAAATTGTAACACCCAAAAAACCAAGAACAAAACCAAAACCCATGCATTTTGATATGCTGGGATTTACACTTACAATTGTCCTTTATATTTATATTACTATTATTCTTTCTGTCATAATCTGGAAATACAGTTACATAAAAGATCTGAACAGACACTTTATCAAAGAAGCTCTATGGATGACAAGTACATAAAAAGATCATCGTCATAATTTGTTACTAGGGATATGTAAATTAAAAACACAAGACACCATTACAAACCTAACTGAATAGCTTTAACACAAACTGATGATATCAAATGCCGACAAGAATTTGGAACTACTGGAACTCTCATGTAATGTTGGTGAAAATGCAAACTAATACCAAACCTTCACAAATAATTTCAGAAAACAAAAGAGGAGAAGGAAACTCACTTTGTGAGGTCAGTATTAACCAGATGCCAAAAAAGACATCACAGGGAAACTACAGACCAATATCCCGCATGAACATAGATCTTTACCAAAACATTAGTAAAGCAAATACAGCAATATACAATCAGGATTATATACCAAAACCAAGTTAAATTTATCCCCAAAATACAAAGATGCTTGAAAATCTGAAAATCAATTATATAAAACAACATATTAATAGAAAAAGGGGCAAAATCTGTATGATCATCTTAATCTCCATTAAGAGTAACGGAGTTTCCCAGGTGGTGCTAGTGGTAAAGAGCCTGCCTGCCAATGCAGGAGACTTAAGAGATGCTGGTTTGATTCCAGGGTCAGGAAGATCCCCTAGAGGAGGAATACGAACGCACACCAGTATTCTTGCCTAAAGAATCCCATGGACAGAGGAGGCTGGTAGGCTATGGTCCATAGGGTCACAAAAGTCAGACACGACTGAAGCGGCTTAGCACACACACACACAGAGGTTATAAAGGAGCTTTGTGATACTGCTATTATTTTATATTTTTCCCTAAGAGTTCGTTTTGCTTGCTATTTGCTATTCAACAAATGCTGAGCACTTTCTGCATACAAGGCATTCTGCTAAGCCCTAATACCAACACACAAAAACAAATAAGCATGTGATTCAGTAAAAAAATTATATTAAGTCTGGGACTTCTCTGGTGGTCCAGAGGCTAAGACTCTAAGCCCTCAAATAAGGGGGCCCCCGTATGATCCCTGGTGTGGGAACTAGATCCCACATGCGGCAACTAACATGCAACTAAGACCTGGCACAGTCGAATAAATAAATAAATACTTTAAAAATTATAGTAAGTCTTATACATAAGATACACAGTTAACCGAATAACCAACTCTGACCAAGGACTCGGAAGGAAAAAAGGTCTCATTCCTATCCTAAAGTTACAGAAGCCTATTTGAAATTGGCAATTAAAATTATGCATGGAAAAAAAAAATTATGCATGGAAAGCAAGCAAATATGCATGGAAATACTTTTATAGGAATATCATATACATACTTTCTATTGCCTGATTTACCTCTTTACAAAAATTATCACTTTAAAAACTTTTAGGTATAATAATTTATGCCATACATTACTGAAAAATATCCTTTGAGCAATATATCCTGTACCTTTTGGGGAGCAAGAATCCTCTGCCTGAATTTTTCAATTGTTTCTTGACCCATAGAAGACCAAGCACTGGCAAAAGCTTCTGCTTTGTCTTGTCTAAGATGAATGTTCTCCAACTGCTGCTGCAAAGTGGCCGGCTTCACGTTGTGATACACTGCCTAGTAAAGAGGGAAAAAGCTAGATATATCCCTAATGTTCACACAGAGACCTTGAGCTATAATTAAATACGACATTACTTCAAATGATTTAAATTTTTAAAAATTTTATATTCTACTGCATACATTTTTTATTATTTTACAAATAACAATATACACAACCAAGGGCGGAAAATTCAGAATTAAAGGGCCCAAATTATTCACGCTAAACTTCATTTCTGTCTGTGGTTTAAGTAATATTAAATCTACTTATCAATTTCTTTGCTCCGGTTATGTAAATGGTATCCTAATTAAAATTTAATTTCCTTATTTCACTTAATTATTTCAAATAAGTACACAGTGGTTTTGTTTCCCAACTAACACAATTTTTCCAAGAAACACTTTCTCAAAACCATCTTCATCTACCAAATTCCTAGGTAAATACATAAAAAAAAAATTGAAAACTTTTTTTTACAGTGATACCTGTTTTATTATGTTATGATGAAACAATTTTCTCATAAACTCCATGCTGTTCTGTCTTGTCTGGTTATCCTTTTCTTCTAGGGAAGGTTCACCAAGGACAAGAACATAGTCATCTTTATGATCTGTAAACTGTGTAAGTCTGCATGTAGTAGAGCCTAGCATTTTGTCCTCAACCATATCTGTTCACTAGAATGCCCAAAAGCTGCAGTACTGTTTAAATTTTTATTTCACAAGTATTCTTCTACTTAATCAAACAACAGGAATTTATTAAGAATCTACTTCTAGATTCTTAATAGATTTAGCCTAGCAATGTGCTACAATGCACCAAAAATGTGATCCTAGCCCCTACAAATTCAAAATCTAGTGAAGGAGATGTAACTGATATACATGAAATAATGAAAAGATTTAACAATGGGCTCAACCATGATGAGCCAGGCATAAAAGGAATCCAAATAAGGGGAGGACTGTGAGTATAACTGTCCAGGCTGCAGTGGGAGGAGATGTGATCTGAAGGGAACTTAAACAATGAACTGAATTTAGATGTAAACAAGGGATGCAGAAGGGCAGCTCAGTAGGAAGAAAGACTATAACAAAATGTCCTTTGACGACTATTTCTTTTCTAAATGTTTTATTTATCATCCTAGTCAAATAAATTCTCAAAATCAATTATTAAATTTCTTAAATAAAATGTGTGCATTTTTCCAAATTACTATACCAAGTAACAATAAATTTAAATCTTTTTCAACTGTCTCAAGTCAGTGAAGTCTTGATTCATAATGTCAAATATTAATACTTTACTCATGCTATTCAACACTAAGACTGTGTTGTAGAATGCAATATCATGAGAAAAAAACCACACATTCAAATACTTTTTTACCACATCAAAATTTTTGATAAAACATATTCACAGCTTTTACCTGTACACTTTAGAAAAATAAGCTAAAATGCTACAGATGTCACAGTACTGCAAACATGTAGTAAATAAAAATCATGGTTAGGCTGTTTTGCGGCAATAAAAATACCTGTTCTAAAATGAAGGATATTGTTTCAAGAACTAGGTGAAGATCTTGTTTCTCTAGAGAAAATGCAACTTGAAGTTTTTCTTCCTCTTCTTCACTGAAACTACTTTCAGCCTACAACACAAAAAGCAACCTATTAACATACATTCAGGCATTCAAAATTCAGCTACTCAACAGAGGGTTCATTTATTCATATGAAAATGAGAACTTGAAAGAAAAAAGTAAATCCATCATTAATACAAACTGATGTATCTGTAAATTTCAATATCTTAAAATCACATAACAGTTCATTATTTGGATCTTGCCAAACAAATTTCATTTTTTTAAAAAATATTAAGTTCTATGATTTATAGGAGGTGGAAAATAATAACATAAAAAATGGACATTTAGAAAACACAATACTACAAAGTAAAGCCCTAAAATGTTATAAATTTACTGTTGTTCAGTGGCTAAGTCGTGTCAACTCTGCCACCACATGGCCTGCAGCATGCCAGGCTTCTCTGTCCTTCACCATCTACCGGAGTGTGCCCAAACTCACGTCCATTGCATCAATGATGCCATCCAACCATCTCATCCTCTGTCACCCCATTCTCCTCCTGCCTTCAGTCTTTCCCAGCATCAGGGTTTTCCCCAATGAGTCAGCTCTTCACATCAGGTGGCCAAAGTACTGGAGTTTCAGCTTCAGCATCAGCCCTTCCAATGAATATTCAGGACTGATTTCCTTTAGGATTGACTGTTTTGATCTCCTTGTTATCCAAAGGACTCTCAAGAGTCTTCTCCAGCACCACACTTCAAAAGCATCAATTCTTTGGTGCTCAGCCTTCTTTATGGTCCAACTCTCACATCGTACATGACTATTGGACTACTGAAAAAACTATAGCTTTGACTAGATGGACTTTAGTCAGCAAAGTGATGTCTCTGCTTTTTAATATGCTATCTAGGTTGGTCATAGTTTTTCTTCCAAGGAGCAAGTCTTTTAATTTCATGGCTGCAGTCACCATTTGCAGTGATTCTGGAGCCCACGAAAATAAAGTCTGTCACTATTATCATTTTTTCCCCATCTATTTGCTGTGAAGTGATGGGGCTGGATGCCATCATCTCAGTTTTTTGAATGCTGAGTTTTAAGCCAGCTTTTTCACTCTCCTCTTTCACCCTCATCACTCACTTGTAACACTATAAATCAACTATACTCCAGTATAAAATAAAATCTTTTAAAAAATAAATAAAACATTGTGGGGGAGAGCACCTTCTCTGTAATAATACTAACCAATTATAATGGGTCCCAGCAACTTTTCTAAGAGCCCAAGCAAAATCTTCTTAAGAGAATAGCATTTTAAGATAGAAAATACCTGGGAGTTCCTTTCCATTGTTAGTTCTTTCTTTCCTCCCCTGAACTCACCCCAAAACCTCTCCCAATATATGACCTGACCCAGCATTAAGCCCCTGTCAGCATTTATAAGAGGTAGGATTAAGGAGATAAAATCCGTTAACCTTAAGAACCTTTATCTACAACCTCCATTACCTAGCACCAAGATTCCCATCAGATAGAGAGGTGACAACTAGCTTGAGCCTTAGTATTATTTTGTTAAAAGTCAATGGATTATGGGATGCAGCAAAAGCAGTTCTTAGATAGAAGTTCACAATAATACAGGCCTTTAAGAAACAAGAAAACTTTCAAATAAACAACCTAAACCACCACCTAAAAGTATTAGAAAAAGAAGAACAAAATGTAAAGTCAGCAGAAGGAAGGACCTAATAAAGATCAGAGAGAAAATAAATAAGAATTTTTTTTTAAATAGAAAAAAAAAATCAATAAAACCAAGAGTTGGTTCTTTGAAAGGGTAAACAAGATTTACAAACCTCTGGCCAGGCTCACCAAGAAGAACAGAGAGAAGACCCAAATAAACAACATAAGAAATCAAAGAGAGAAATCACAACTGTTACCACAGAAATACAAGCAAGTAAAACAAACAAATAGGACAGGGAAGCCTGGCATGCTGCAGTTCATGGGGTCGCAGAGCTGGATATGCCTTAGCAACTGAACAACAAAACACATTTATTGAGTATTTTGTATGTGCTACACAGATGGTTCGTGCCCTCGGGTATACCATGCTCTAGTTAGAAAGACCTTACAAACAACTATTCCAATAATTTCCATTTTAATAAGTTCTGCAAAAGTATGGGTTACGATAAGAGTACACATAAATCAAGAAATCTTTTTGATAATTTTAACATTTTCCAAAACTTACACATTACACACATTACTTTCATAAGCAATATGTGAAAAACAGAAGTGAGTCATCTGAGTACAACCTCATGGTTGTACACGTACAACTCCTTGATCCAAAGATCAGTTTTTCATGCATGAAAAATGTACACTATTAGAACTGCTTTCAAATAAAAATACTTTATCCCCACATACCAAACAACTTTCCCAGTTGCTGCCTCTCCCCAGTAGCTACATGGCGAAGTTTCAGAAGTATCATGAGTTCCTGCCTTGATGACTTAGGATGAGATACAATTTTACAACTGCATTCTTGTAGTGAAGCAGCAATGAGGTGACGCTTAGAAGTGTAAGTTTAGAAGTGCAGCTCAGAACTGCCACATTTTCGGTTTGGGGAGGTCAGTCACCAGAACTCCAGTCTCTACTACCTATTTTCTGACTAAGAAAAGCATGAACCCAATTTGGCTAAAATGTCAGTCACTTACCTCAAGACCAATGTTTTGATTTTAAAGTTCCAGAGTTTCTGTGACTACCACATACCTTCTTAAAATAATGACCTACAGTACCAGAGTTTTATCAATATAAGGAAGAGAATAACAGTATTACTCATATATAATCACTGAACCACATGTTGCATTAAATTCAATGGATATGTACAATCTAACTTCCAAGTGTGTCGAACTGATTCCTTTTCACATACACCAAATGAGGTGTTCTTGACAAAATAAAGATAGTGACTGGGCATATGGAAAAATAAACTTCAGTGTCCTCAGATGTACAAGAAAGGGAGATTTTTTAAAAAGAGGGCAAAAAAGGGACATACTCAAGATCTTCAGGAGCATTATATTAATAAAGTGGTTTGGGGTGAAGGGGAGCAAGGGAACATTTATCTCCCCCCAACCGCTAGTACATGAGACATGCACCCTTAAAATAAGGTTCAGTTCAGCTCAGTTCAGTCGCTCAGTCGTGTCCGACTCTTTGCGACTCCATGAATCGCAGCACGCTAGGCCTCCCTGTCCATCACCAACTTCCGGAGTTCACCCAAACTCATGAGTCGGTGATGCCATCCAGCCATCTCATCCTCTGTCGTCCTCTTCTCCTCCTGCTCCCAATCCCTCCCGGCATCAATATGTGAACAGAACAACAAATGCAGAATACAGCTACAAAACAAAGTTCCAAACACATATTCAACATCTTGATCTGACAACAACCCTGGGCAGATAAATATTAAATGTAAGTCATGGCATTTGCTTCCAAACAGCAGCCGGTTAACTTCTTCCTCTATACCAAAAGTAACCCACACATATCTGGGCACTGAAAAAGTTAAAGAGATATATTCATTTTTATCCTCTCAATGGGAGAAAAACTTAAGGCCCAGGTTTATAAAATCAGAGATCAAGGGTCTAAGAAACTTAAATTTTTAATGGAAAGTGGATGTTAATTTTTCTATATATTTAAAAAGCATACCCCATAAACACAGAACATAGAACTTCCCTGTAACTTATACGGTAAAGAATCTGCTTGCAATGCAAGAGACCTGGGTTTGATCCCTGGGTTGGGAAGATTCTCTGGAGAAGGGAATGGCAACCCACTCAAGTATTCTTGTTTGGAGAATCCCATGAAGAGAGGAGCCTGGTGGGCTACAGTTGGTGGGGTTGCAAAGAGTTGGACACAACTGAGGGACTAAGCACAGCACACATAGACATATATAGACATATACAGGTAAAAAGGAAAACCAATACTTCAAAATAAGCACTATATGGACTGACAAGGAAAGATTTCTGGTAAAAGTGGTAAGTGGAAAAGGTAAACAGTAGGGCAATACACACAGTACAATGCCACTTATGAAAACATTTATTTACAAACCAAACAGTTCTATGTGTCCACATGCATGCACATACATGGGCACATCTGTATTTACTAATACTTGAAAAAAGACCTGGAAAGATAAAAATCAAATCAACAACAAAGATAGCTTCGAGGGAGGTGTGATGGTTTTCTCACATCTGCAGATTCTTTAACACACCTACATTCACAAGATGGAAGCCTAAGTTCCTCTTCCTTGAATATGGGTCAGACTAACTGACTTACTTTTAAGAAGAAGAATACAGTGAAGATGAAGTTATGTGACATTCAAGGTTAGGTCATAAAAAGGACAGCACCGTCCTCTCCTGGACCACTTATTCCAGAAGAAGCCAACCTCCACCCATGTCAGGAGCACAGGTCCACGTGACAAGGAACCACAGCTGCCACCAGTTAGCCATATTAGAAGGAAATCCTCCAAGCCCAGTCAGCACTTCAGGAAACAACTGCCTCCAGCAGAAGCTGGTAACAATGTCATGAGAACCCCAAGTCAGAGCTACCCGGCCAAGCCACTGCTAAATTCTTTACTTAGAGGAGGTATGAGAGACAATAAATGATTATTGTTGTTTTAAGCTGCTAAATTTGGGGGAAATTTGCAATTCAGCAATAGATAACTAACACAGCAAAGAACCAAGGTGGAGAAAGAAGCAAGAGTTAATCAAGGGGGCATTTCAGTTCGTTCACACTGGTTAGATGTCTTAAAACAAACACTCAGAAACTATTTGTGAATAGTCTATGCTATTAAAACATAAATGTTATTAAAACAACTTAAGCACTCTATTTTGAACTTCAAAGGCACAAAAAGAGCAAATCAAAAAATCCATTCTTTCAACATTTTTTCTTTTTTTTTGAAGAATTCATTTTCTTAACATGCATAATGAGTGAACTAATCTCAGTTCCACATATAGTTAAAATCAGGTCACATTCCTCAGAAAGTTACGGAGAATTTCTACTCTATGAAGGCAGAATATTATTGAACTAATTATAAAGGCAATTGCTTCCCTGGTGGTTCAGCTGGTAAAGAATCTGCCTGCAATGCGGGAAACCTGGGTTCGATCCCTGGGTTGCGAAGATCTCCCGGAGAAGGGACGGCTATCCACTCCAGTATTCTGACCTGGAGAAATCCATGAGGTCGCAAAGAGACAGACACGACTGAGCGACTTTCATTTTCAACTCAGAGCATGGCTTTAGAGAGAAGAGAGGCCTTTGGTCCAAAATTCAAACTCTGATTTTCATACACAGGCATACACACACACCATCACCAAGGAAAAACATATGATACTAGTAGTCTGCACACGTCATAATTTAGTATACATATATAATTTTAACCTGATAAACTTAAGTTGTAAGAAGTCCTCCAGCTTATATTAAGTACAAAATAAATGCATTTTCAGAGATAAGCTATGCTTTTTCTTTTTTTAGTTCAGAGATGGGGTCAATTCTTCTTTGTACAGGACTGAGCTGCACATTATTAATAGAGTTAACGTCCCAGGGCATTAAACACCAGCAGCACCCTAAACACATTGTAACAACAACAAAAATCCTCACACATTTCTATATGCTGGGGTTTACACCTGTGATTGTCCTTTATGTTAATATAACAAGACCTCTCTATCATAATGGGGAAATATGGTAGCACCCACAAGTCAATCTATCAAATAACTTTTAAAGTTTTAAAAGCAATCTTCCTGAAATATATGGCACCCATTCTAGACTTTTGTAAACAAAGTATATCGGATCACACTGTGTGTTGGTTACTCAATCATGTCCAACTCTTTGCGACCCCACAGACTGTAGCCCGCCAGGCTCCTCTGTCCATGGGATTCTCCAGGCAAGAATACTGGAGTAGATTGCCATAACCCTCTCCAGAGGATCTTCCCAACCCAGGGATCAAACCCTGGTCTCCTGCATTGCAGGCAGATTCTTTACTATTTGAGCCTTAGGGAAGTCCTATGTTTCTGAAACAGTTTTAAGGAAAAATATACCAAAACATAGAAAAAAAATTACAGTTACCAAATGGGGATGTGGAGGGAGATAAATTAGGATTTGGGGATTAACATACACATACTACTACATATAAAATAGATAAATAACAAGAACCTACTGCATAGCACAAAGAACTATACTCAGCATCTTATAATAACCTATAATGAAAAATAATCTGAAAAAGAATACATGTATTTATCAACAACTTTGCCTTACACTTGAAATATAACATTGTAGATTAACTATATTTTAATTTTAAAAAAGGACATATCAATGGTCTTTAACTTTTTCCTTCTCCATTGCCAATAAACTTAGGTATATGTAGGTATAAGTTTCATTGTGATGTTCCAAATACACCAAACTCCAGAGGCTACAGGTTTTATTTCTCTGAGTGAATAGTTATATTTCAAAGATTCATTTGGATTACACTAGTTTCTTGTAATGAATCAAGTATTTTTTTTTTAATCAAATATTTCTTATATCTGATTTTCATAATTCTTCCAGAACCTGATGAAGAAATTAACTAAGATTGGTGACCAAGTAGTGAATTACTAATTATCAATACTTTCAAGAAACCACACCCTTGAAATAAAAGTGGAAGAGAAAGATTATATACCAGTTGACAGCAAGACTACAGAAATATTTTTAAGAGGAAGAATGAAATCATAATATCAGAATTTTCCCAAAGCATGTTCCACAGAATCTTAATCCCAAGATAAATACCATGATAAAACAATTCCATGGTCAAATACATATGGGGGAAAAAAAATACATATGGAAAATTCTGCACACAATAGTCACCCTTAAATATTTACTATTAACGCTACCATAAAACATACTCTGATAAGTTTCATAATATTAAAAAAAAATTATTTTGAATAAAAACAGAACTTCCCAAACTTTTGACCATAGGATATTCATCAAATTTTCTGGAGACTCAGTGTTCCCCAGTAGTGCTGGAGAACGATACCTTGCAAAAAGTTATTCAAGTGGAAACCTGGATTTGCAGTAGAATCATAAGAACAAATTATAAGCGATAGAATTACAAACATACAAACCTTCAGGTGAAGTTTTTGAAGAATTCGGGTGAGCAGTCGTGGAAATCTTCCTATATCTATTTCATTTATCAGGGACACTGCTTTCTTCATGCTAAAGAAATTCATAAAACAAAGTTTTAAAATGTGTTTTCCCCGGATGTGAGGGCGATCTGGTTGCGACATCTGTCACCCCATTGATCGCCAGGGTTGATTCGGCTGATCTGGCTGGCTAGGCGGGTGTCCCCTTCCTCCCTCACCGCTCCATGTGCGTCCCTCCCGTAGCTGCGCGCTCGGTCGAAGAGGACGACCATCCCCGATAGAGGAGGACCGGTCTTCGGTCAAGGGTATACGAGTAGCTGCGCTCCCCTGCTAGAACCTCCAAACAAGCTCTCAAAATGTGTTTTCCCCAAGTGGTACTGTCATTGCTGTAAGTATAGTTGATTGTAAGTTTTCATTTCAACAACTGATTGCTATAAAGGTAAGTCCAAGTGAAATAAAGAAAAACAGATGATGGCCAGCAAAGAAGACAGGACATTTCCAAAAGATACCCCAAAAGTAAAAAAAAAAAAAAGAAAAAAAAAGATACCCCAAAAGTACCTCTGTTGAAAAGGTCTATTTGGCAAGTTTTCGCTTTCTTCTGGGCCTGGCAAACTACTTGGGAAAGTTTGCACTTTGTGGGGAACAGTATCAACTTAGGAGTGGGAGTTTATGTATCCATGTAACTCAAAACAGAACTCTGAAGAGTTGGGGAAGGGAAGAGGCAGCTACACCAAAAACAGATAAAAAGAGTGATGCATTGCAGATAATGGAATTTAAAAAAACAAACATTAACATACAATGGTGTTGGAGAAGACTCCTGAGAGTCCCTTGGACTGCAAGGAGATCCAACCAGTCCATCCTAAAGGAGATCAGTCCTGGGTGTTCATTGGAAGGACTGATGCTGAAGTTGAAACTCCAATACTTTGACCACCTGATGCGAAGAGCTGACTCACTGGAAAAGACCCTGATGCTGGGAAAGATTGAGGGCAGGAGGAGAAGGGGACGACAGAGGATAAGATGGTTGGATGGCATCACCGACTCAACGGACATGGGTTTGCGTGGACTCCGGGAGTTGGTGATGGACAGGGAGGCCTGGCGTGCTGCGGTTCATGGGGTCGCAAAGAATCGGACACGACTGAGCCATTGAACTGATACTGAAGTGCACAATTATTTTAAAACCCTGTTTAAACTGTAAGCAACTTTAAAATATGTGATAAGAACATTCGACTGCACCACGCTGGATATGGTTTACTGATGTGGTGTGTTACCCAGGACACTGGTGTGAGAAAAGGAATTGGCTGTCAGAACGCAATCAAAGAAGGAAAAACTTCAAAATGACAACTCTCTTCAAAAAGATTCTTGTCCCTTCTAGGCCCAAGATGGGCTTCCCTGATGACTCAGACCGTAAAGAATCTGCCTGCAATGCAGGAGACTCAGGTTCGATCCATGGGTTGCGAAGATCCCAAGAGAAGGGAATGGCAACCCACTCCAGTATTCCTGCCTGGAGAATTCCATGGACAGAGGAGGCTGGCGGGCTACAGTTCATGAGGTGCAAAGAGTCGGACACGACTGAGCAACTAACACTATGCACAAAGAAGTTATTCTCCAGACTCAGTGATACTTCTGCACTTTTCTGCATCCACACACTACGTGCACTATTATTTATCTTTCATTAAATGGAATCATTTTTGCCAAATTTTATTTTAAAGCAGAACTTTATATCACCACTATAGACCGCCGACCTTACCTACCATGAATAGATATGAACTAAATATATAAATGGACAAAAGGTAAATAACGTGAAAACAGAAGCAATGTTACCAAATTCTGGTCAGATGCTGTTACCAGCCAAAAAACTCCTGGCCTGGGGCCTATTCGATCTTGATTGAAAAAGCTGTAATAACACGTGTTAAGTACTAATGACCACTCAGGACAAATAGGAGTCTCTCTGATAATCAGAAAGTCTGAAAAGTATTGAAAAAGGAAAGGGAACACCTCTTTACGTGATTTCAGAACTACCCCAGGATGGCTTGGGTACCAGCGATACCAGCCTCGGGGAACAGTGACAGTGACCAGACACCGACGCACTGACTTCAGCTGTCGGACTCATGAAAGCCCACGCAAGTGAACCACGGTGCAGGCGGAGTCGCCCAGGATTCCGCGGTGCCGCATTCCCGCGGGGCCCGCGCAGCGACTCCGCCGGCCCGGCGCCCCGGCGCCAGACAGCAGCAGCATCCTCGGCCCGGCCCTGCCCGCGCCACCCCAGTGACCGCTGTCCCCCCGCGCCCAGCCGGGGCTACCTGGGGCTCTCCCGCAGGATCAGCGCCGCGGACGCCGCCATCCTTGAAGCTCCCTACTAGCCCCGCCGCCCGAGTCAGATGCCTGGAGCCCAACCAATGGCAGCGGCGGCGGCGGACGGCAAGCCGGAAGGGCCAAGCCTCGCCCGGGCCGCGCCGCTCCGCTCCTGCAATCCTGGAGCGGCGAAGGGGCGTTCCCAGCCGTCGTACTCCGCGCCATTCTCGCAGTTCCGAGTTAAGGCTGTACACATTTTAATTTACTTATAGGTATATATTTCGGAGAAGGCAATGGCACCCCACTCCAGTACTCTTGCCTGGAAAATCCCATGAATGGAGGAGCCTGGTAGGCTACAGTCCATGGGGTCGCTAAGAGTCGGACACTACTGAGCGACTTCACTTTCACTTTTCACTTTCGTGCATTGGAGAAGGAAATGACAACCCACTCCAGTGTTCTTGCCTGGAGAATCCCAGGGACGGGGGAGCCTGGTGGGCTGCCATCTATGGGGTCGCAGAGAGTCGGACACGACTGAAGCAACTTAGCAGCAGCAGGTTTATATTTACCTATTTTATATATACACATACCTGGATATGGAGTGTGAATATTTTTAGGTATTAACATAGGTAATGTGTGTGTGTGTGTGAACATATATTTAGCAGTGCGTACACATACAAATAATTTTTGAGGGGTGAGGAGGAAAAGTTTAAGCACCCCTGCAGTGTCTGGCCTGCGCCACAGCTGGTCAAGTGGTGGAATGCTCTCCCAAGGAGCCCAAGGCAGCTCCAAGCGTGTGACCAGCGCCACCAGCTCTTCCTGTCCCCTGGCGCTCTGCAGTGCCCTAGGGGAACCTGTGCTCTTAGTACCTTTATTCATTCAGCTATTTCAAATCCTGAAAGATGATGCTGTGAAAGTGCTGCGCTTAATACACCAGCAAATTTGGAAAACTCAGCAGTGGCCACAGGACTGGAAAAGGTCAGTTTTCATTCCAATCCCTAAGAAAGGCAATCCCAAAGAATGCTCAAACTACCGCACAATTGCACTCATCACACACGCTAGTAAAGTAATGCTCAAAATTCTCCAAGCCAGGCATCAGCAATACATGAACCATGAACTTCCAGATGTTCAAGCTGGTTTTAGAAGAGACAGAGGAACCAGAGATCAAATTGCTAACATCTGCTGGATCATCGAAAAAGCAAGAGAGTTCCAGAAAAACATCTATTTCTGCTTTATTGACTACACCAAAGCCTTAAACTGTGTGGATACAATTAACTGTGGGGAATTCTGAAAGAGATGGGAATACCAGACCACCTGACCTGCCTCTTGAGAAACCTGTATGCAGGTCAGGAAGCAACAGTTAGAACTGGACATGGAAAAACAGACTGGTTCCAAATAGGAAAAGGAGTACGTCAAGGCTGCATATTGTCACCCTGTTTATTTAACTTATATGCAGAGTACATCATGTGAAATACAGGGCTGGATGAAGCACAAGCTGGAATAAAGATTGCCGGGAGAAATATCAACAACCTCAGATACGCAGATGATATCCTTATGGCAGAAAGTGAAGAAGAACTGAAGAGCCTGTTGATGAAAATGAAAGAGGAAAGGGGAAAAGTTGGCTTAAAATTCCACATTCAGAAAACTAAGATCATGGCATTGGATCCCATCACTTCATGGCAAATAGTTGGTGAAACAATGGAAACAGTGACAGACTTTATTTTCTTGGGCTCCAAAATCACTGCAGATGGTGACTGCAGCCATGAAATTAAAAGACGCTTGCTCCTTGGAAGAAAAGCTATGACCAACCTAGACAGCATATTCAAAAGCAGAGATATTACTTTGCCAACAATGGTCCATCTAATCAAAGCTATGGTTTTTCCAGTAGTCATGTATGGATGTGAGAGCCGGACTATAAAGAAAACTGAGCACTGAAGAATTGATACTTTTGAACTATGGTGCTGGAGAAGACTCTTGAGAGTCCTTTGGACTGCAAGGAGATCAAACCAGTCAATCCTAAAGGAAATCAGTCCTGAATATTCATTGGAAGGACTGATGCTGAAGCTGAAACTCCAATACTTTGGCCCCCTGATCTGAAGAACTGACTCACTGAAAAAGACCCTGATGCTGGGCAAGATTGAAGGTGGGAGGACAAGGAAATGACAGAGGATGAGATGGTTGGATGGCATCACTGACTTAATGGACAGGAGTTTGAGTAAACTGCTGGAGTTGATGATGGACAGGGAAGCCTGGCATGCTGCAGTCCATGGGGTCACAAAGAGTTGGACATGACTAAGTGACTGAAATGAACTGAAGAAGGAGGGCTATTTCATGTTCCCTCTTTCCCCTTATCTCACATTCAAGCCATTTATCTCCAAAAGCAATAGCTTCCCCCAAAAACTCAAGCTCTTGCTCAGGAGTCAGCATCTGTCCCAAGACATATATCACCAAGTAAGCCCATAAGGTTAGTCCTATAAAGGCTTCTATGTATTTGTTGGATCTTCTAGATAGTTTTGGCCACAATTGGTACTGTTTGACTTTCTATCAAGACTGAGGCAACCCGTCCTGGAAGGGTGTCCTGATTCTCGGCCTGTTCAGTTGGGAGCCCCAGATACAGGGGCAAAGTAAGAGAAGAGGAGGGAGCTGAAGGTTTCACACCCAAATCTGTATTCTTAGGACATAAGCCTGGCATGTCTCACCGAGAGACAAAGAGAAACATATATGTCACTTCTACCCATTTCTCTTGTTTTCTACAGAACCAATCTAATTGTAAAACAGCATTTTAATTGAAACCCTTTAACAGGTCAATGTTCCCCATCTTCCAAAGGATACTGTGGCCATTCAGTATCACAGAAGATCAGACGTGTGTTTTTAAACTCTGGGGATCAAACTTGTCCCAGTTTTTAAAAATAAATTTTAAAAAAGTGGCTCTGGAATTGCTAGCTCCAATCTGTAAGAGAGGAAAAAGCGGCATCCACAGCCGTGGCTTCTTTCCACCAGAGGCATCCCTCCCTGGTCTAGATGGGGGTGTAGACAGACTTTCCACCGAAGATTTCCTTCCCTTGTTGGACTTAGTGTGCTGCTTACCAACGCAGGTGCCTTACTCATCCCTCCCGGTTCTACCACTGAAGTGGCGTGGAGATGCACCAAGGGTAGACCTGATGGAATCCCAAATTGATTTAGTTCCTTACCACCAAAACCTTTGATTTGCCCTATTCTTCTGATGTGACCCAGTAGAGCAGAATAGCTTTCCCAGAATATTCTCCAAGGGACTCCTAGGGGAAGCTTCCATCTTACACATACCCCTGCAGTCCTGACCACAGCAGAAGCAGTGAGTCATAAAGTTATGAACAACAACCACGGTGTCTCCTCTGAGTGTCGCCACACCAGTACGTGTGCTAGCAAAAGGGTCGGCCAGCACGGAAAAAGTGATTTTTGTCCTCAAGCTATTAGGGCCAATCCTTCCAGTTCATTTCCACAGATTCCACAGAAAGAATATCTAAGGAGTTGAGACAAAAGCACCAGAGAGCCTCCTCTGGCCCACTAAGAGCTAACGCTACCAAAGGAAGAAACCCATTGCACTTCCAATCTGACCAGACTCTGCAATTCCCATTCTGTGTCCTCAAAAACCTCATGGTCACCAGCAGGGCTTTTGTCCACAAAGATCGGAGGCACAGCCATGACAAAGTCTCACTTTCAGGTCGCTGGCCCTTGAGGCAGGCAGCCAAGAGAGTGACCTCTAGCCTGAGAGATGTTCCTGGAGCTAGAGCTCCGCCTCGCTCCCAGAAGCACTCTTGAAACTTTTGACTCCTAGCAAAGCTAGGCGCTTCCATATATGGAGTCTAAGTAAAAGTAAAAGTGCATAGTAACAGCATGGATCACAAGTCCCTTGAAAGTCTATGATCTGACAGATGAGGTTAGTAGTTCTATTTCCCCACGCAATTATGAAATGGCCAAAGAGACTGGGAAAAGGTGACCAAGAAAGGAAAGTTCGGTCCACCCACTTCGTCCATTTCTGGCCGCTCCCCTCGCAGGAAGGGTGGGTGTCTTTTGGCATTGGCAGGTCGGCTGACAAGGCTCTGACAAGCTCTGTCTAAACCCCTGCCGAGGCTCCCCTTTGGGGGCTGCATTCAGTCACTCAGGGCTTTCTCTGTCCCTTTCATACTGTAATAACACTCTGCTACGCAAAAGCTCAAGTGATCAAGTCTGGTCCCTGGTCCCGAAGCTAAAGCTTCTTTGGAGATCATGAATGTGACACTGTTCACCGTAAGCTATCAAGACTTTGATTAATACTAAGGCATATATGTGGAATCTAGAAAAATGGTATAGATGAACCTATCTGCAAAGCAGATACGGAGACACAGCTGTAGAGAAGAAATGTATGGACATCAAGAGAGAAAGGGGGGTGGGGGTTGGGATAAATGAGATAGACATATATACACCACTATGTAAAAAAGTAGAGAACAAGCGAAAACCTGCTGCATAGCACAGGGAACGCTGCTCAATGCTCTGCCGTGGCAAAGAGGTGACCCATGTCTACACATAGCTGGTTCACTTTGCTCTACAGCAGAAAGTAACATTGTAAAGCAACTGAACTGCAGTAAAAATAATTTTTTAATAAGGTAAAAAGAACTCACAGGAGAGTAGAAAGACAGCATGACTTCAGGAATACCTTAGTCTCCCTTAGAGGAAAATACCAAGTGCATTATGAAGATTCAGAGGTGGGAAGAGCAATCAGACATCCCCGAGGTGTGATCAGGAAAGCTTCCTGGGGCAGGTGGCATGAAGAAGCCTTAAATGTTAGGTCGTGGCATGTACATTCAATTTGATGAGAAATGGGGAGCCATTAAGTGTTTTCAAGCAAAGACAGTTTTGTGATGAGAGCTGCGTTTGTTTGTTTGTTGAAAATTACTGTCAACAGAATGGTTGTTGGACAGGGAAGTGGTAAGCAAGAAAGCCAGATATGGAACTATCGCAATAACCTATGGAAAGCAGTAAAATTCACTGTAGTAAAATGGCATTGGAGAATGAAAAGACAGTGAATGAATTAGAGTTACATTTCAGCTGCAGAATCTTCAGGAGCTTAGAAAAGATTGAATTTAATTTTCGTAACTAATTATGTTTTACTTAAATTATTTAAATTAGTTGGCATTCCTAGAGCAGCCCTGAAACATCCTAACTGAAAGGAGAAGCCAGATTGCAAATTAAAAGTGAATAATCCCCACATGGATAATTGAGTCAATTATACAGCGTGTTGAACACATACAAATATATTTGGTTCCACAACACTCCACACACTTCCCAATTCATGCAGTATCTGAAAAAAAAAAAAAAAATTGCATGTGAATCTACATAAATTATAGGTCTCTGATACAAACATAGATTACCTTACCCGACACCATTTTAATAAAGTTCCAGTTCCCTCAACTTTTGAATCGTTTCCCTTATGTCTTGATTCATTGCCTGAAATAGAGCTGCTAACAACTAAAACTGTTTTGAATCTCTAGGAGGAAGAGGTGAAGTTTATCTCCTCCTCAGTTCCCATCAAAACTATAGCTGGGATTTTCAGCCAAGGAGGATCAGGGTGGTTTTGAGAGTCAATTCTTGGGCAGGCTGATAAGTCTGGGGCCTCCGAGGGGGAGATAGTGGTCTGGAATACTCAAGGAGGAGGAAAGGACAAACATCTTTTTTTCCCTCTACATTCCTTAGTCTTAGTCACATAAAATATTTTTTTTTCTTTAAGCCCAGGGCTGATGCTTACACAACAAACAACTCAGTTTAAACTCTGTACTAAGGATTATATCACAGCAGTGTATCTTGCTTGAGGACATGTTTCCTAAAACATGTTCTGGCTAATCCTGTAATCTTAACATGTAAATTATGGGAGTGGGTCTAGTAAGATCTTTACAACCTTGAGACATTCTTTGGATTTATTGTAATAACCAATTCAAAAAGTATATATAACTCCCTTGCTCAGACTAGGGAGGGGGCACTTTCCATCCCCCTTCTGATCTCTATGTCAGAAGCTTTCTCCCTTTTCATACTTTAATAAAACTATGCTACACAAAAGCTCTTGAGTGATCAAGCCTGGCCCCTGGTCCTGAAGCTAATTCTTCTGTGGAGATCACAAGTCCAACCTCGTCTGAGCGCTGAATTCATGTAACCTGGAACAAAACAGTTTACTGCACCAAATTTCCTTTTCTTGATCTGCAGAATGGAGGTGAGAATAACGTTTGCTCCCCTGGACTGTGGTGAGAATTAAACAGCCTGATTTGTATGTGCAAGACTCACTCTACTTTCCCTCATAAAACAAAGCACAGACTTCCAAGGTTTAGCAAAATAGTGTCCAGTGGATGCAGAAAGGCCTCTCATTATTTTTCTTCATATTCACTGATTGGAGTGATCACTTCTTATCACTACTTTTTCCTATATAGTCTTGATGCAGTGAATAATTCCACCCCCTAAATGAGACTCTCAGCCAAAATATTTCTGTAATCTCTGGAGTGTGTGTGTGTTAGTCGCTTAGTCATGTCTGACTCTTTGTGACCCCTTGGGCTATAACCCACCAGGCTCCTCTGTCCATGGAATTTTCCAGGCAAGAATACTGCCATTCCCTTCTCCAGGGGATCTTCCCAACCCAGGGATTGAATCCAGGTCTCCCACATTGCAGACAGATTCTTTACCGTCTGCACCACCAGAGAAACCCGATCTCTGGAGTATAGGCATACACATCCAAAACTACATGGACAAGTCCTTTTAGTTGTCTTCCTGTTGCCAAATGCTAGAGAACAGGATATGTACCTCTTGAAGCATAATTCCATAACCACACTTCATTCCTAACTCCCAAAGTTGTCAATGGATCCTTAGATCCATTGGATCCATTTAGATACATCTGGATCTTTAGAATGGATCCAGAGCCTAGATTGTTGTGGATTCACCTCAGAGGACACTCAAGGCAGTAGAGTACACTTTATTATGCCAGAGGGTCCAAGGGGAATCAGTTCCCAACAAGAACCCTGATGTTTCTGAGAGGCCTAGTTTTATACCCCCCGCTTTGTGGCAGGTTACATGTTAGCAACCTCTGTTGTATATGACTGAGTTTTACAACAAATAGGTGCTAGGAGAACAAACAATTAAGGTTAAAGGGGGGGGAAGCAATGATTATACATCAAGGGCGGGATGTCTCCTTGGTTAATCTAGCAGGGGCAGCCTGTTTGTCATCTGTAGGGAGGGATGTCTCCAGGAGGCCTTTTCATTAGCAACTCTTTCCTCACTCTTGGGCAAAGCTCATGCCCATTTCACACCTTGTCTTTAAGATGGTTGACAGGCTTCATGATGGAGTCTCTCTTGCTTCTCCCACACTGGCCCCAACATTCCCCCCTCCTGATGCTCCTCTTCCCTTTAATGATGGGCATCAGTCTGGGTGTGTATGGTACACGGGGACTGTGTGACTGCAGCAGAGCTATCAGTCTGGAGGTTACACGTTGAGTTATACACTGGAGAATACAAAGCCCAAAAATTAATATAATGATTAACAAAATAATTACAAAAAGATTTTTCCACCAATCACCTTTGATCCAAGAAAATACCGATGTCCAAAAAGGAGGATTATCATTAGACATAGCTTTTACCTGGTTTTTCACGTCATCTAGAGTGGCTGATACTTTGCCAGATAAATCAGGAATATATACACAACATTCAACTTTAATTATAGCACAAGTCCCTCCTTGGGTGACTGTAAGCATGTCTAAAGTCACCTGATTTTGAATCACTGCTTTTCTCATTCGTATTTGCTCTTCATTTAAAGCTTGGATTGCCGTTGCGTGATTGCCTTTGCCTTGGATTGCCTTTGTGTGTTTCATGAAGTTAGAGCTTCTACTTTAATCTTAGTATCTGTTGTTCCTATAGATGGTACAAACAAGGCAGCTATGTAATCATACCATTGAAACACAGACCTTGCCCACCGCACATGTAAATAAGGCAAATTTACTAGAGCTTGTTGTAAGCATGGCTTAATACATCCATGAGCAAAGGCAAATCCTAAAGTGCAGTGGCCGACCCAACCAACTGGAAGCCAAGGCCATAAATTCGATTCACACAGTCATTGGGTGCCTTTAGGGGTCACCCATCAGATCCCAGGGTTGTTCCTCCAGTCTGAGACAGGCCAGCAAGCTGGTAAATCTGGGTGATAGGTGACCTCTAATATTTGTTCACATTGTTCTGGGGACAAGTATCCACATATTTTAATTATTTTGAATCTATGGGATAGTCCCAAATCCAATATTCTGTTCGCTTTGCTCCCCACAGATAGGGGCAGGGACAATAGTCTGGCCTTTTTCTGAAGTCATTCAAAAATATTCATCCCATATCTGGTAAAATTGTTCAAAGTACCTGGTGAATTGGCCCTTTTTACAGGCCATAGAATTCTTATCTTTTTTATTTTTTAAGTGTAGGCTTTTGTTACTTCTGTAAAGCTTGCATTTACTTCAGATGTCGCCCCATGACCTTGATCAATCAGATTAGAGTCCAGTTTACACCAAGAAAGAAGTGACAGATTGTGAGTTACCGAAGAAAGAAACATTTCTTGTTGTTGTCTCAAAAAGGAACAGAGGGGGCAAAAGCCCCCTCTGCAGAGAGGAGACACCCACCAAGGAAGTCCATCCATTACTGACAAAGGCATGGCCCCACAAACCCAACAGTTAGAAGTGTTATGGAAGTTCGCATATGAGTGGGCCCAGGACAGGAACACATTATCCTGCGTTTGCAGTCCCGGTAGGGTCGTCATGCCAATCAGGAACAGCAGAATCATTCTGTAGTGGTTCCATCCTGGATCTGTAGTCATCAACAGAAGATGAGTCGGGTCTTCAGGGGTTCCTCTGGGTTAGTATGGGTGGTCCAGTGTCCTTTTCCTCCGCTGCTGTCGTGAGCTGAGTGTGGTGAATCCAGGGAGTGATTTAACTGCAACTTTAACTGCAGTGGGAGTGGTTAGTACAGTAGTGTATAGCCCTCTCCAGGTGGGAGATAACGTCTGCCGTTTCCAATCCTTTACCCATGCTAAATCTCCCGGTGAGTATGGGTGTATAGTAGTACCTAAAGAAAAGGGAATTCTTTCTTGAACATAAGCGGTGATATCATAGATTACCTTCCCCAACTGTGCCAGTTGCCAGCACACCTCCACCCCTCCTCTTTGTGATAAATTTCCCTTTAGCTCCCGAATAAGTGGGGAAGGCCTCCCAAACATTCTCTCATAGGGAGAATACCTGTGTGACCAGGGGGTCATTCTGATCCTCATTAACACAATGGCAGCACATCCATCCAGGAGGCGCCAGTTTCTTGCACCTATTTTGCCAAAGTCACCTTGATGGTCCAATTCATTCTCTCAACCATTCCTAAGCTTTGTGGCCTATACACTGTAGGTAGTTTCCATTTAATATTTACTGCTTTGCAGACCAGTTGGAGCAATTCAGCCACAAATGCGGGCCCATTATCTGATCCTATACTCAGAGGGAACCCAAACCTAGGAATATCTCTCAGCAAGAATCGGGCCACTTCCTTCCCTTTTTCAGTCTTGGTGGGGTAAGCTTCTACCCATCCCGTAAAAGTACATATCATCACCAGCAAATATTTGTATCCTCAGCATGGCTTTACCTCAGTGAAGTCCACTTCTAGATGTTCAAATGGAGCGGTCCCCTCAATTGTATTCCAGTTGGCGCTGTCTCCTTTGGGGCTGGGTTATTCTTGGCCCAGGTTATGCATCGGCGGCTTGCATCTACACACAAGGCTGTTAGACATGGTATGACAAAATAGAGCACTAAAATCTCACAAGTCTTTGTTTTTCCTAAATGGGTGGATTGATGGAAATCTGCAACCAGTTGAAATGCCAACCTAGAGGGGACGAAGAGTCTCCCATCTGAGAATTCCCACCATCCGTCCTCCCGCAGTGCTCCTTGCTCAGTTTGTGCCCAGGTGGTTTCCTCCTTGTCATAGACTGGGACTGCTTGGGCACTTAGTAGGCTGGACACCACAGGTGTTACCGTAAGTTTGGTTGTTATATTGTCTTGGGCGGCTGCTTGCTGTGCCAGTCGGTCAGCCAGATGGTTCCCTTTCGGCTAAGGTGTGTTCACCCTCTGGTGGTCTCACCAGAGGTACATTACTGCCACTGCAGCAGGTTCCCATACTGCTTCCAACAGCAGCAGAAGTTCCTCTTTATTTTTCTTATTTCTTTGCCAGTTGTAGTTAATAGCTCCCCTTTCTTTATATATGGCCTCCTGTACTTGTAAGGTAGCAAAGGCATACCATAAATCACACTTTACTCCTAACCCCCAAACTTGTCAACCCATCTTTAGAATGGATCCAGAGCCTAGGTCTGCTGCCCCTGATCCATTATATCTACTAAACCTGCCCAGAGCCCGAAAGCTTCTTTCATACTCTTGATTCTATTGCAGTCTGCTGCCAAATTCACCTTTGTTTTTATATTATTCTAATATAAGTAAAATATATTTATAGAACAAGAAATATTTTGTTTTATATCCTATATATTTGTTTTATAAAATTTAAAATTATATTTTGTATTGTAACTCAGCATGTAACAGCCTGAGTTACATGCTAGCGTTTCCTTGGGGGCTGTAATTGTAGGGAAGTAGGAACAACTGTCCTTTCCATCATAGGGGCTTCCCTCATAGCTCAGTTGGTAAAGAATCCACCTGCAATGCAGGAGACCCCAGTTTGATTCCTGGGTTGGGAAGATCCACTGGAAAAGAAATAGGCTACCCACTTCAATATTCTTGGGCTTCCCTGTGGCTCAGATGGTAAAGAATCTGCCTGCAATGCAGGAGACCTGGATTTGATCCCTGGGTTGGGAAGATCCCCTGGAGAAGGGAACAGGTACCCACTCTAGCACTCTGGCCTGGAGAGTTCCATGGACTGTAGAGTCCATCGAGTCAGACACAACAGAGTCACTTCCACTTTCAAGAACAAGGGTAGAGGAAGGAAGGAGGGAAGCAAATACAAGGTGGCATGTTATCCAGATTATTACAGCTTCAAAACATAGTTTATTTCTTAGAGAAACTATGTCAAGGTACTGTATCTTGCAACAACCAAGAGATAACAGTGGAGAGGAGATTTTTGTCTGCAAACTCTTTCCAATCTGCCATCTTATTTTGGTCCAAATTTGTCCAATGGCTCATGCCACCCTTGAACTCTTGAGGTATGTCACCTGGAGCCTCTAGACAGGAGGCTAGAGGAAAATTTTCACTGGAAAATCCAGAGCTTCCACAGTTAGGTAGGAACTGTCCTAGAGCCCACAGCCCAATCCCTGCCCACATCCACCTTGGAGGTCTCCCCAGTCCCTGCCCTAAAAGGCCGGAAGCAAGTGGCACAGGCTTTAAGATCACAGGAATAATTCAGCATTCCCATGGGTCACATTATTGAGAAAGTCAGCAATAGCCTGAAGCCTGGGACACAGAGGGTTGAGTGTATCCGTGGAGGTATAGAGCTAGAAGACAGTTTTACTCCCCGAGTGGACTCTCAACACAAGAATTGGCTTGGGCCCTGAGTGCTTCAGCTCTTAATTGATGCAGCTTTTTCAATTCACGTATGCCTAGCTGTTTCACCAAACTATCAGAACACAGGTTGGAGTGAGGTTGGTTACACCACTGCCCTGTGTTCTGAGAACGAGGTATGACCTTGGTCCCATTTGGAGCCCTCCCCCCTTTTTCTGGCCGTGCTGCAGAGCACCTGGGATCTTACTTCCATAACCTGGGATCAAACCCTCACCCCCTGCACTGGAAGTGCAGGGTCTTAACCACTGGACAGCCAGGGAAGACCCTGGAGGCCCTCCTTTTTGATGATTTCCTTCTCAACGGCCCCACGGCAGTGTCCTGCAACGTAACCTCAGTCTGCCCGCTGCTGCTGCTGCCAAGTCCCTTCAGTCGTGTCCAACCCTGTGCGACCCCATAGACGGCAGCCCACCGGGCTCCCCCATCCCTGGGATTCTCCAGGCAAGAACACTGGAGTGGGCAGTCTGCCCACTAGGCATGACCTATATCTTCATCATTCAATGAAGTAGAGCTAAAATATGGGCCTTTTTTCCCCAGAAGTCTTCTCCAACACTTAGGTAAACCCTGAGTACATCAAGGAATCCAGCCCAAAACCATTCCAGCCAGAAAGGTGAACAGTTATCTTTGGAGGAAGGGTAACACCTACTCAACCGTTAGAACAGCACCTGAGCCCAAAGAGTCCAGACTAGCTGAAATGATCGTTTGACCAAGCTCTTGATATATATTGTCAAATTGAGGGGTACAGGCATTTTATTACAACCTCAGATTTTTCTGGCAATGGGTTAGCTAAGGATCTGACCCAGGTCCTTAACAGTGTGAAAGCCTGTAATCCTACAACTCACCTTGAGTTTCTCAGGTAACTATCAAAGGTTGTTTAGAGTCACATCAGGGCAGAGGACAAGAACTGCCTGCCACTCATGCACCATCCCCAGATAACGAGCAAATACAAAAGCCACATTCAGCTGCTTGGAACAGTCACTTGCAGCAGCCATTGGCCCAGTTTTCCTCCTTCCTGTCACCTCCCATTTCCACACCAGCCTCAGTCACTCTTTCTAGCCCTATTTTTAGCTCTGTTTTCAGCACTTGCCTCATAAGTGTAAGTGAATCAGTTGGGGTATAAGGGACAAACAGCCTTCTAGATGGTAAACATGTAATGTTTCCACATTTTCTCCCCAGATTCTCAGGGGAATGAAGTTTTAAAGTCACATATTCTAATTTTTTTTCACATATTCTAATTTATGAGTTGGTTATGTGACTGTTCCTGTTTAATGTAAGATATGTTAGGAATCAAGAAAGCATAAACGTAAACTGTTCCCTGAGTATTTACATACCAGGCTGTGGTGTGGAAGGAAGCAAGAAGCTTAGGGGAAATAAAAGAAAAGAAGGAATATCCTTTTGCAGTTCATGAGCATGATGATTGGGTGTTCACGCTGCTGCGTGACAAGTGACTCCCTCTAAACCTTGTTACGACATCGGCACATTACCTGTCTGATGTAAAAAAAAAAAAAAAAAGAAAAGAAAAGAAGGAATAGTATCAGACTTCCCTGGTGGTAGAGTAGGTAGCACTCCACCTACCAATGCAGGGGACGGGGTTTGATTCCTGGTCTGGGAAGATTTCACTTGCTGCAGAGCAACTAAGCCCATATACCACAAGTACTGAGGCCACATGCCACAACTACTGAGTCAGCGCACCTACAACCCATGCTCCGCAACAAGAGAAATCTCCAAAATGAGAAGGCTGTGCACTGCAGTGAAGAGTAGTCCCCGCTCATTGCAACTAGAGAAAGCCCACACACAGCAACAAGGACCTACTGCAGCCATAAATAAGTTAACTAATTTAATTAAATTTGTTAAAAAAGAAGGAATAGCATCAAGGGTGCAGGCCACATTTGTTCACACAAACAGTATTTATATTTACCCACGCTTAACTGCAGACTAGGGAAAGGAATGTTACTTTTAAAAAGTAACAAAAATATATTTTGTGATATACGAACAGTTCCCCTTTCTAATCTATTCTCAAGCTTAAAGTTGAAAATCATCTGAAATTATCACCCGTCCATTTTCATTTGCACCTAGTTTCCTCTTCTCAACCTCTCAGAAACCTGTGCCATTCACAGGATTGATATTTACACATAGGATGTGTGAACCATTGAGTGGTTTCTTCAGTAATTTTCACCAGTGAGCACAGTTTGAAAAGAATTAGATGGTACTTCCCATATAGACACGTCCACAAGGGACAACTGCAGACTCCCCTTTACTCAGTGACTAGTAAAGGAAGTAAAAACAGTAAACCCACAAATAGGCAACAGGGGGAAAAAACCCACCCATCAATAGCAAGCAAACAGGGAAACACCAGGCAGAATTTAATAACAGACATGAGAAAAGACAACCCTCAGATTGGGAGAAAATAATAGCAAGTGAAGCAACAAACAAAGGATTAATCTCAAAAATATACAAGCAACTCCTGAAGCTCAATTCCAGAAAAATAAATGACCCAATCAAAAAATGGGCCAAAGAACTAAACAGACATTTCTCCAAAGAAGACATACAGATGGCTAACAAACACATGAAAAGATGCTCAACATCACTCATTATCAGAGAAATGCAAATCAAAACCACAATGAGGTACCATTACACGCCAGTCAGGATGGCTGCTATCCAAAAGTCTACAAGCAATAAATGCTGGAGAGGGTGTGTAGAAAAGGGAACCCTCTTACACTGTTGGTGGGAATGCAAACTAGTACAGCCGCTACGGAGAACAGTGTGGAGATTTCTTAAAAAACTGGAAATAGAACTGCCATATGACCCAGCAATCCCACTCCTGGGCATACACACCGAGGAAACCAGATCTGAAAGAGACACATGCACCCCAATGTTCATCGCAGCACTGTTTATAATAGCCAGGACATGGAAACAACCTAGATGCCCATCAGCAGGCATCAAGGATAAGGAAGCTGTGGTACATATAAACCATGGAATATTACTCAGCCATTAAAAAGAATTCATTTGAATCAGTTCTAATGAGATGGATGAAACTGGAGCCCATTATACAGAGTGAAGTAAGCCAGAAAAATAAAGACCAATACAGTATACTAACGCATATATAAGGAATTTAGAAAGATGGTAACGATAAGCTTATATGCAAAACAGAAAAAGAGACACAGATGTACAGAACAGACTTTTGGCCTGTGGGAGAAGGCGAGGGTGAGATGTTTCGAGAGAACAGCATCGAAACATGTATACTATCAAGGGTGAAACAGATCACCAGCCCAGGCTGGATGCATGAGACAAGTTCTCGGGGCTGGTGCACTGGGAAGACCCAGGGCAATCGGGTGGAGAGGGAGGTGGGAGGGGGGATTGGGATGGGGAATACTTGTAAATCCATGGCTAATTTATGTCAATGTATGACAAAAACCACTACAATATTGTAAGGTAATTAGCCTCCAACTAATAAAAATAAATGAAGAAAAAAAAAAGTAATAACAGACATGAAAGACGTGTCTGCCAAGACAAGAAAGAGCATCTGTATTGCCTAACATGCATCCTAGAGGTAATCCCCAAACTGTTGGAACAGTGCTAGGGAAAGAAGACATCTACAAGCCAGGAGAACCCTCCTAATAACCTCCAACTTGGGGAGAAGGGGAAGGTTGGGGTTCTGTGTAAATTGTCAGCCAAGGGGAATCATGAAACATCCTTAAAGGTATACATCCGTGAAGGCAGATGCAAGATGCTATGGGGGATGGAGGAACATCCAGGAACTAGTCTTCTGGTGCCCCTGGGGGAGGGGAAAGTAGAACAATAAGGCAGAAAAAAAAACAGAAATATATAGCATACAAGAAACAGATGAAAAGTTCAGTCTAGAATAAGATATAATCGAATAGAAGAAAATGCCATCTGCCATGTGATTGCTCAAGATAGAATTTAATATGAAAATAAATTCAGTGGAACAAGAGCTAAAAGACAAACTTGATGAAACAACACAATCAGATGTAAAATACATTGCAAAAGCAAAGAAAGATATTGAGGACTAAAAGTGCATCATTTCCTAATACGTAAATAAGAAACTGGAAGAAACAGAGTAGGCACAATTGCAAATTGAATTATTGACAGAAAGGAAGGGCTGTTCATAGCAAATGCAAAGGAGAAACACAAAATAGATGCTGAGAGCGAAGAAAAGTCAGCCTGAGAATAACTGTGTCCCCAAAGCAAGACTGAGGACAATAGGAGAAGCGGCGACAGAGGAGAAGACGGTAGGATGGCATCACCCACTCAATGGACATGAGGTTGAGTAAGCTCTGGAAGATGGTGGGGGACAGGAAAGCCCCCTGTGTTTCGGTTCGTGGGGTTGCAAAGAGTTGGACACGACTTAGCAGCTGAAAAACAACAAATAAAAACAGACACAAAGACACACCCAATCACTGTAACAAGAGTCTGACAAGTCTGACTCCATTTTTTATGTGACCACTGACAGCTTTCAAGCCCTCTTCCCTTCTGACTCACATCTGGGCAAACTGATGAAGATGGCCCATCGCTCCCTCCTTTGGCTCTGGCAGGACATTCAAACCATGCAAGACCCCATCTGTGTGGGAGAACTGTCCTCCTGCGCCCCCATCCCAAACACAATAAAACTCCAAGCCAGCCACCTTCCCTGCTCCCTCCAGACATTGCTGGACCTGTTGGGAGCCTGTCCTGCTCACCCCAGAAAGCCACATGATGTGAGTAATAAACCTTTTCGTATCTTCTTAGAGTGTGTGTATGATACCATCTGTCTCAACAGCAAATGAAAACTGGGTTGGGGAGTCTTTCTTCTGTGAAACAGTCACAACAGATATACACTAGAAGACAATTTCCCCATCATGTGGGGGAAACTGACTCTTCACTTTGATGAAAGAGCAAAATTGTTATCAGGAAGAACCTGCTATAGAATGATAATACTGGGGGCGGGGGGCGGATTCTGGTGAAATTATCACACTCCAAGTATAAAGGAGACGTTCTTCAGTAATTTAGGTGAAAAAAGTAAATCACAAGAGAAGAGAAATCAACAAGTCTCAGACTGCTTCACAACAACGTCTATGAAGTTTTGAGAAAGGCGTATTATGTTCAGCCATGATGCTATTCAATTGTTAAAGCAAAAGTCAGATGTTCTCAAATATGATTGTATTTATAATTCTCAGAGTTCTTTTGGGAAAGCAGATAGTTAAAAAACAAGCCAATCTAAAGATTAACAAAATAAAGAACACAGGAATGAATATTCGACAACATGTAGTGAACATTAAATCCATTTAGAAATAAGAGTTAAAATGGGAATTATGTTTACAAAATTAAATCTAAATATTTTAATGTTTGAAAATGTAATGTTAATATATAGCTAAGAGAACTAATTTCTATAATGCACATGATAAGTGAAATAAAGTTTTAGGAGTATAGATTTCTTAATTTTTCATGGCATGGTATCAATCAATTCTATCTTAAGTGAACTATATCACTTAAAAAATAAATTAACTATAACTTCTTAATCTTTTTTTAATCTTTGAAAGGGTAACAACCTAGAGAACTGTCATCTGAATATGGCTAATTGACTATGAAAATATTTTGCTCCTTCATTTCCTTTGACCTACTCAGTGATGACATAGGCAATATAATCAGAGAGATTTTTATGTTGAAAACAATACTAGCAATTTAATATCCATTGCTTGCTTCACAAGTCATACTGCCACTGCTTCTAAAGCCACTTGAGTTTGTGACCTCTGCCTGAGAGGACTATTTTAGGAATACACATAGCTTTGCTAAAGAAACAACTTTTTTAAAAGAGCAATTTCTTCCATTTCTTTTCCTTCCTTATCCACTTTGATAAAGCTATTTCTATTTGGCCATATTTAACTTTCAAAGACTGCATATAGACTGAGATCTAGAAAAACATCCATCTAGAGGTTACTGGAATTTGGTTTGGCTAATGTTTACAGTTTTATTTCTGATTGGTAAGATTTTCTATACTTTTTTACCTTCTACTTTGTACTGCTTGAATTTCTAATTAATATAAAAACAAGAAAGTCATTATTCAAAATATAATGAAAACAAAGTGAATTTGCTATGCATTCAGATTATTTTTAAATATATTACTAAAAGAGGTCACATATAAATAAAAGTTCTTTGAGTGACCCAAGTATTAACACCATTCTCATGGTAATTTGTAAGTAGTATTAATTTATTAATTATTATCAAAATTTACTTAAGTTTTTTTGTACTCAAGGAAAGGTCCAAAATAAATGATGACTACTACTTGAATTGAAAAGAATGCAATTTTACATCTCTCCAGTGTAACTACCTACTATTTACACAAGATTTTAAAACCTTTCTCTGTACTGTTTGCTTAGATTAGTAAATTGACCAGACGGCATAGTTACCATCCCCCAGAACAGTCAGCATAGTATTATTAAGACAAAGCAAAGCTTCTAACAAGCCAAATAGCCAGGGAGGACCCAACCTGCCTGGTTAGGGTCACATGTAACAACAAGCGGTTTGTCTGACTCTTTGCGGGGAGCGGCTTGAAAGAGCTGACTCTGGGAGCTGCCTTGATTGATTATCAAGGGTCTGTTCAAGGACATAGCTCTCTGTCCCGCCACCCCTCTCCTGGAACCCAAAGTTAATCAGAACACTAGTAAGCCTTGAATGCACACATGATGCAGATAGATAAGCCTTTCACGACCACCCTTAAGATAAACGGGATGCCCTTCTTAACCCTTGACGTTATCAGAGAGTTCTGGTGATTGTTATCTCAAAGTGATGTTTATGGAAAAATATTTTCTCTTCTTAAGATTCTCTTCTTGGTTTAGTATAAATGTAACCCTGAGAAATAAAGAATCATCGCTGACTGCAGCGATCCTCTCGACCCCATCTGTTCTGTGTCTTTATTTCTTAGCCTAAAGGAACGCACCGTGTTGCTCGCTGAAATCTCCCGGCTGGTCCGGCAACTCTTTACCCAGTTTCCTCATTGTTACAACCACACACCTATCCATTCTCAGCTCTATATCTAGAGTTAAGTAGTTTCTCCTTTGCAATCTGAATAAAGTATGGATTTTAGTTGATAGTAATGTATCAATATTGGTTCATTATCTGTAATAAATATGCTATATTAACCTAAGATGTTAATAACTGGGGAAATTGGGTGTGGGGTACATGGGAACTCTTTGTAATATCCTCACAATTTTTCTGTTTTCTAAAACTCTTTTAGAAGAAATTTATTTTTTAAAAACCTACTATCTATTTGCAAATTTTTGAACTATAAAGGAAACACTGCTGTCAAAAGGACACATATAAAACTTAGAAACATCCTCATCTCCTTGTGCTCTCTCAGAGCTGCATCACTAGAGCACGGGGATTGTTAGGGGTGCTGTGCTGTGGAGCCCATCTCCTTCCCCAGGAAGGTGGGCTGTATCCCCTCAGCTGCTGGGAAGGTTGCTATCGCTCTAAGCTGTCAGCCTTCTCCAGAGATCTCCTCTCCTAAAGAGCCCCACTCAGCTCAAGGTCACATCCACTTCTCAGGGCAGCCTGTCTCCAATTTCCATAAGGTAAATGCTCCTACCATGGCCCATTTCAAACCAAAGTCTTGTCAGTGAATGCACACCTGCAGTGTCTCCTCTCTGGAGCTCGTAGTAGCCTGCCGGGAGCCAGCACACGAGATCCCACCCATGACAAGGTTATGAGGAGAAGACCTGACAAGCAAGGCAGATCAGGACTTCAGGGATTTCGAAAAGCTGCTCCGGTGCTCACCTTAAAGATGATCTCTGTCTTTCTGATGCTTGCTATATTAGATTACTCCCTAATTTCTGTGACAAGGGTAGAAGGCCTTCCCTGATCTCTCTCCAAACAGAATCAACTTAGAACTTTAATCAGTATGTCCCCTGGACGTTGGTATCCTATAAGATTATCCAGGATGAAAGGAGTGTTTCAATTTAGACCCCTTTGCTGGCATTCTAGCATGCTTGGCAAAAGCATACTAATGCACATAATGCACCTTAATCATGAACACCATAAAGAACCTGATCACACAAAAGGCCCTAATAGGCACAGAGCCCTTCGGGAGGTGAGGAAGCCCTATTAGAGAACACAAAAATATTATTCTAAAAGCGGTTAGAGTTAAAGATTTAGAAAAATAAGAGTTCAGAATTGTTAATTTTAACCAGGAATGCTAAACAGGGGCTGCCTCACCAGAGCTGCAGAGTCTTTGTGTTGTAAATCTTTTAGATAAATTTAACTGATAACTTCTACAAAAGGACTGACCTTTGTGTTCATTAAAGAATAGAAAACAGCTTTGCATTCACCTAGGTCATAAAATGTCAATAGGCCCCAAGGCCAGAAGATAATGTACAAGACCCTCATAAACAAAGAAGTATGCAGAAAACACCCTGGTTTCGTGAAGAACAAGCTGATGTAATGTTAAACTATCTTCCCCTTAGAAATGTACTAACTTAGGGTATAAAATCTATGGTAAAAAATAAAGCATTGTCAGACTCTGCACCCCCCGTCTGGTCTCTCTCTCTCTCTCTCTCTCTCTCTCTCACACACACATACACACACACACACACACACACACACTTGGCCCTATCAAGGCTGGTCTCACATGTCTTCTCTCTCTCTCTTTCTCGCCAATGCCGTTCATCCTGAGGGTGCCCCCTGGATCTTGCCGAGGCTGGACCCCGGCAGGAGCCAGCTCCGGGACACCTCTGTGTCTCCCTGAGGTCAAACGGGGACAAGGTCAGAGCACCATTTCCGCTCCAGAGCTTCCTGGGGCCCGCTGAGTGCTTCATCTGCCTGTATCACGGTCCTTCCTCTCCCTCCAGCTAGTCCTGCTTTCTTCCCACCCCTTTCCAGGTGCTGAATTCAAGAGCCTTTCTTAACCAACTTCCCACATGCCAACTGGGGCTTTCCTAGTGGCTCAGAAGTTAAAGCGTCTGCCTGCAATGTGGGAGGCCTGGCTTCGATCCCTGGGTTGGGAAGATCCCCTGGAGAAGGAATGGCAACCCAGTCCAGTATTCTTGCCTGGAGAATCCCATGGACGGAGGAGCCTGGTGGGCTACAGTCCACAGGGTCGCAAGGAGTTGGACACGACTGAGCAACTTAACTAATTTTCACTTTCTACATGCCAACTGAAGCTCAGATTCTACTTCCCAGGGAAACTAAGTTGCAGCAGAGATTCTTATTGGACAAATTTTCAAGATTATTACTCAGTGGTTGCATCAGTCACTTGAAGACAATACTGATGGTGATGATGATGGTAGTGGTGATTATGATGATGGGAAGACAAAGGAAAGGAAAAGTTTTTGTCTGATAGATTCTTGAATTTTATTTGAACAAGAGTTTGGGATATTTGTCAGGTGGGACTGAAAAACTTAAAATGATAGCCAAGCATTTTAATGAAAAGAATTTATGTTACTATCTAGGAAATCCAGAGGACCTTTCCTAACCATGCCAAATTTACTTTCATATTCCCCTTAATACATAATCCATGATGTCTATCAACTTCATCCAATGTGCATTTATGCAGCATCTTCTTTGTGCTAAGCTCTGTGCTAAGGCTCTGCTGTCCAAAAAGCACAGTCCCATCTTCCCTATGCAGATTACATCATGTGAAATGATGGGCTGGATGAAGCACAAGCTGGAATCAAGATTGCTGGGAGAAATATCAATAACCTCAGATATGCAGATGATGCAACCCTCATGGCAGAAAGCAAGAAAGAACTAAAGAGGTTCTTGATGAAAGTGAAAGAGGAAACTGAAAAAGCTGGCTTAAAGATCAGTGTTCAAAAAGCAAAGATCATGGCATCTGGTCCCATCACTTCATGGCAAATAGATGGGGAAATAATGGAAACAGTGAGACACTTTATTTTGGGGGGCTCCAAAATCACTGCAGATGGTGACTGCAGCCATGAAATTAAAAGACGTTTGTTTCTTGGAAGAAAAGTTATGACCAACCTAGACAGCATATTCAAAAGCAGAGACATTACTTTGCCAATAAAGGTCTGTCTAGTCAAAGCTATGGTTTTTCCAGTAGTCATGTATGGACATGAGAGTTGGACTATAAAGAAAGTTGAGCACCAAAGAATTGATGCTTTTGAACTGTGGTGTTGGAAAAGACTCTTGAGAGTCCCTTGGACTGCAAGGAGATCAAACCTAAAAGTCAATCCTAAAGAAAATCAGTCCTGAATATTCATTAGAAGAACAGGTGCTGAAGCTGAAATTCCAACACTTTGGCCACCTGATGCAAAGAACGACTCACTGGAAAAGACCCTGATGCTGGAAAAGATTGAAGGCAGGAGAAGGGGACAACAGAGGATGAGATTGTTGGATGGCATCACGAACTCAATGGACAAGAGTTTGAGCAAGCTCCGGGAGTTAGTGATGGACAGGGAAGACTGTGCTGCAGTCCATAGCGTCACAAAGAGTTGGACACAACTGAGCGACTAAATTGAACTGAACTGACTTCCCTAGTGGTCCAGTGGTTGAGACTCTTTGTTTCCAATGCAGGGGGCACAGGTATGATCCCTGGCTGGGGAAATGAGGTCCCACATACCAAAAATAAAATAAATAAATAAAAAACAAAAAAACACAGTCCTCCTGATAAGGAAGTTACAGACTGATGTAATGAATGTGAGGTCTAAAAAAAGACACTACAAAGAAAGAAGTACCATGATTGATGTGAGCATGGGGCAGGGTAGATGTTCTGAATACACAATGATAGCCACCATTTATCAAGCTACACTTACTATGTGCCCAGCATTGTTTTGAATGCTTTGCGAGCATTGTTTCATTAAATCCCACGACAACCCTGTTGGCAGGTCCACTCTCAGATAAGGAAACTCACAATGAGAGTCTGAGTGGTTTTCCCACGGTCATTCAGCAAGCTGTGGGTCGAGCCAGGATTTGAATCCCACGTGCTAATTCAAGACCTAGGACTCCTAAGCTTGGTCCTGCTGAGAGATGGAGAATGACTGAATCTAACAAGGAGTGTGCAAGTGGGCTGAAGACAGAAACTCTGTGATGAAAGAATAATAAGAAGACCACAAAAGAGACTGGGAAATAACAGTAGAGAGAAAGGAGAGGAAAGAAACAAGAGTAGAGGTGGTTCAAAAAGCAGAACAGAGCCAATAGAGTCAAATACCGAAATAAAAGATTTAAAGGTCCATGGACTTTAACCACAGTGCCATCCTTGGGGATTTTGGTTGACTAGGGGGAAGGTAGAGCTGATTTCAGATAGCAGTGAGTTGAGAAATGAGTAAATAAGTGACTGGGAAATGGACTCCGTGAATGTTGAATATTATTTCTAGAAGCTCAGTTTTGGGGAAAAGGGGAGAGGGTCAATAGACAGGATCAAAGAGAGACTTTTCTATAACAGGTTTTGCTTTGCTTTTTCTAAGAAGGGAGAGACTTGAACATGGGTAGTGTGATGACTCTGAGTTAACCTGCCTCACTTCTCTTTCACCTTTTTTTGCAATAGTCCCTGATTTTATCTGAGCTAACCCTCTTCTCCCACTCTATGCTGTTTGATGGGACTGCTATACTGGGTGGGTTCTGACCCCGGGATCTGACTGACACCAGTGCTTAGAGTTGATTCACCCCCACAATGATGAGGAGTCCAGCTCCTGGTTGAAAAACACAAAAACAAAAAAACCTACATGTGACTTTTCAGGCCTGACCATGGGTAATTACAAGAGCTCTCCCTGGGTGCCTCACGGGGAAGGTTGCCCTTCCTGCCCTTCTGGCCTGGGTACACAGTTCAGTTCAGTTCAGTCTCAGTCGTGTCCGACTCTTTGCGACCTCATGGACTGCAGCACACCAGGCCTCCCTGTCCACCACCAACTCCCGGAGCTTACTCAAACTCACGTCCACCGAGTCAGTGATGCCATCCAACCATCTCATCCTCTATGGTTCACTTCTCCTCCCACCTACAATCTTTCCCAGCATCAGGGTCTTTTCCAAAGAGTCAGTTCTTTGCATCAGGTGGCCAAAGTACTGGAGTTTCAGCTTCAGCATCAGTCCTTCCAATGAATATTCAGGACTGATTTTCTTTAGGATGGACTAGTTGATCTTCTTGCAGTCCAAGAGACTCTCAAGAGCCTTTTCCAACACCAAAGTTCAAAGGCATCAATTCTTTGGCACTCAGCTTTCTTTGTAGTCCAACTCTCATGTCCATACATGACTACTGGAAAAACCATAGCTTTAACTAGACGGACCTTTGGTGACAAAGTGATGTCTCTGCTTTCGAATATGCTGTCTAGGTTGGTCATAGCTTTTCTTCCAAGAAACAAGCGTCTTCTAATTTCATGGCTCCAGTCACCATCTGCAGTGATTTTGGAGCCCCAAAAAATAAAGTGTCTCACTGTTTCCATTATTTCCCCATCTATTTGTCATGAAGTGATGGGACTGGATGCCATGATCTTAGTTTTCTAAATGTTGAGTTTTAAGCCAACTTTTTCACTCTCTTCTTTCACTTTCATCAGAGACTGTTGAGTTCTTCTTCACTTTCTGCTGTAAGAGTTGTGTCATCTGCATATCTGAAGTTATTGACATTTCTCCTGGCAATCTTGATTCCAATTTGTGCTTCTTCCAGCCTGGCATTTTGCATGATGTACTCTGCATATAAGTTAAATAACCAGGGTGACAATATGCAGCCTTGAGATACTCCTTTCCCAATTTGGAACCAGTCTGTTGTTCCATGTCCAGTTCTAACTGTTGCTTCCTGACCTGCATATAGATTTCTCAGGAGGCAAATCAGGTGTTCTGGTATTCCCATCTCTTTAAGAATTTTCCATAGTTTGTTGTGATCCACACAGTCAAAGGCTTTGGCATAGTCAATAAAGCAGAAGCAGATGTTTTTCTGGAACTGTCTTGCTTTTTCAATGATCCAAGGGATGTTGGCAATTTGAACTCTGGTTCCTCTGCCTTTTCTAAATCCAACTTGAACATCTGGAAGTTCATGTTTCATGTACTGTTGAAGCCTGGCTTGGAGAATTGAGTGTTGGAGTCAGGGCCTTTCAGACCCTATGCTTTGCAAGTTTGCATTCCTAGCCCCAGGGTCTTCAATCCTTAGTCTTTTTACCTGAGGTCTTGAGCAAACCTCTACCAAGCTGCCATTACTGCAAAGGAAGAGGGAATCCTGAAGATAGATTTCCCTACTCTGTCTCAATACCCAGTATTCGTCCACTCCTAATCCTCACCCACTATCCCCTACCCAGCCCAGGGCCCAAAAAGCTGTAGGAGCCTCTTGTTCAGGATTTGTGGATGGTAAGGTGCCCCCCAAGACTGCCTAGATCCACCTAACTCTCCACAGTGGGGAAAAGAGAAAGGGGTGGCAGGGGGCTGGTGCTTTGTTTGGTTTTAGCCCCATGCATATGACCATACAAGAGAATATACCCCTTGCATATTCCCCTGTAGCTCAGTTGGTAAAGAACCTGCCTGCAATGTAGAAGACCTGGGTTTGATTCCTGGGTCGAGAAGATCCCCTGGAGAAGGAAATGGCAACCTACTCCAGTATTCTTGCCTGGAAAATCCCATGGACAGAGGAGCCTGGCAGGCTACAGTCCATGGGGTCGAAAGAGTCGGATACAACTTAGCGACTAAACCACCACCACCACCATTTTACCGTCACAGTAAGTGATAATGACTTAACTCTTTCCTTTTTGGCTCCTTAATCAGCTGCTCTGACTTCTGACAACTCAGTGCTCCCCCCCAACTCAGCGAGCTCCTAACAATTTGTCCTGAGGACTCTGTCCTCTCTGCACTGCTCCCCAGCTCCACAGAGCACCTGCTGTTTCTGAGGTAGGCTCTTGTTCATTACCTCATATGTGGTGGGCCCTTTTTTAGCCTAAATTAGCCAGAACTGTTTGCAGTTGAAAACCATAGCTGACGTAAGCATATCTAAATGCTGATCATGAAAAGCCAACAAAGACTAAGAGTGCAGAGATATAGAAAAGAAAGAGAAATCATAAAGATTAATACAGTGGGGCTCCAGATGAATCAGGGGAAATGGGATCCAGAGGTCATCCTAACTGACTGGACTTTGGCAGGAGAGAATGCAGAGAAATGGGGGCAAGAAAAAAATAGAGATTTTTATGAAGATTTGAGGCAGGGGAGATAATCAGGATGTCAAAGATATCTGTGTTGGGAGACCTCTACCCTTTCTAAGAAAGGTGGAAAATTGCTCAGACAATGAAAAGGTGGTAAGTTTAAATGGCTAAAGCTTAAATGGTTGCCATCTGAATGATTGAGGAGCTTGTTGGACCAAAGGAGGCATTGGCATGGGAACAGGCAACAGCATCAGTCTGCATAACTGGTACCTTCACCACAGACAGCTTGAGAAAGAGACATAGATGGAGTCACACATTTTATTTGAAATATTTCCTAAACTTGATGTTTTTGCTAAATGTAACCTTTATTTTCAGGCTGCCCGGGTGGCGCTAGTGGTAAAGAACACACCTGCCAATGCAAGAGATGTAAGAGATGTGGGTTCAGTCCCTCGGTCAGGAAGATCCCCTGGAGGGAGGGCATGGCAATCCACTCCAGTATTCTTGCCTGGAGAATCCCAGGGACAGCGGAGCCTGTTGGGCTGCCATCTATGGGGTCGCACAGAGTCGGACGCGACTGACATGACTTAGCTGCAGCAGCAGCTGCAGTTTTGTTCTCTGCATAAAACTTGAAGTACATATGACTGGCCACTGGAGGGAGCCAAAGCCATGCCTACAACTTTTTCTACAAAGCTTTTTAGGAAAGGGAATTATTAAAAACTGCAAAATGCAAATGAACCTCATCTTCCAAGAATATATGCAAACGTTGTAGAAATCATACAATTTAATGCTATCTGACGCCAAATACATTAGAAAAAATGTCAAACTAGAAGAGAATTCTGAATCTCAAGTAGTTCAAAACAGCGGCATCCCTTCCTCCCTCCATCCCTGTGTTCTTTTTCTCTGTGCTCTCTCTCGGGCTGGGCTATAGTAACTCCCGAAAGCTAGGTCATTTGTATTCCATTTCAGTGAAAACATTCTGTGAGTTGTATCAACACGTTTTCAGCCACTGCTACAGGGAGCATACTGATTAGAGGTATGTTGACAAGAAACAGGTCTGCCTCAGACCTCTTAATTCAGGTTTCAGGTTAACTTGGGAAAGAGAGGGGAAACATTTCTAGTGGAAGTTCGTTTTTTAAAAAAAATTGCTGCCATTAAATAGACATCTTTCCATTTTCTGCATAGTATGTGTGTTAGTTAGGATAGTTTGTTTATAAGCAAGAAAATTCAACTTTGGCTAACTTAGAGGGGAAAGGAGTTTATTGAAAGGATATTGGTTTCTACTATCCTTTGAACAGTTTATAACTAAAATCTGGGAAATGTTTTATACTGAAAATGATAACTTGAGTTGATTTTGAACTAACTTATGTTCACAAATTTGAAAATGTGGATTAAACAGATAAATCTTAGAAAAAGAAAACTCTCCAAAATTGGCATTAAGATAGAATAAAATAGAATATAACTGTTTTTATAAAACCATATCTTATTAAATACCTTCTTATAAAAACCAACCAACCAGCTAACCTCAGATCCAGTGGCTTAACTGGTAAGTTCCAGCAAATATTTAAGGAAACCAGTCATCTGAAACAAAGCCTTCTAGAGAAGAAAAAGTGGACAGGAATCCACAGTTCCTTTTGTGAGATGAACATTACCTCCATATCGAAGACCACAAGGGGCTTCCACTTCCAGAGAGATAAGTAGAAGGACTTTTTTCTGTTTCCCTCAGCAAGTACAGGTTAAAAGACTGGACATGATAAATAAAACAAAGGATGACTCTGAAAAGTTGAGAGAGGTAGGCAGACTGAATAGTCGACACAGTTGAGGTAGCCTGGGTTTTCTTTCTACTTCATATATCCCAGGTTTAAGAAATTTTTTCTTATTCATTTTACCCTTTGCACCTAGTAAAGTAACTGGCAGATAGGTACTTGATGAGCGAACAAATGAATGGTCACTAAGCAGTGTATCTATTCAGCACTCAGGGCTATTGAATTCACTATCAAAGGAAAAACAATTAAAATCAGTCCCTGATCTCTTTGAATTTACTATAGCTGATTTAAGCATTGGCCAATTTTAAAAGAACCAAAGAGAGTGAGGAGGGAAATGCTGCCAAAACTACAAACTATGAACACAAAATAAACTACTTGTTAGACAAGAATAGTGATGATAAAACAGTCATATTCCTTCCACAGAGTGAAAAAAAAATTATTATAGAAAATGCAAAATTTTAGGAAACTATGAATGTGAAAAAGAATTTCCCATATCTAAGATTAAAGCATAGATTATGAAAAAGAAAGTATGAAAATTGGTTTGGCTACATAATATATTCGGAGTACTGTTCAAACTAACCTGGAAATTGTAGTATGCCATTAGAGACATCGCAGAGAATAAAGGAAAAAGAAACAGTAGAAGGGGGAGAAGCAAGATGTAGAGATGTTTTTAATCATTTTATACAAAGTGAAAAGTGACAGTGAAGTCGCTCAGTCTCGTCCTACTGTTTGCAACTACTGTAGCCCGCCAGGCTCCTCTGTCCATGGAATTCTCCAGGCAAGAATACTGGAGTGGATTGCCATTTCCTCCTCCAGGGGATCTTCCTGACCCAGGGATCAAACCCAGGTCTCCCGAATTTCAGGCAGACTCTTTACCATCTGAGCCACTAGGAAATCCTATTTTATACAGGTTAATGGAAAGCACTCAATGCTGAGAACATACCAAATGTCCATAAATACTAGACAATCAAGAAAGTCACACATCAAGGGCACCCGCTATCATAGAAGAGCCACTTTACTGTGTTCCCAGGGGAGCGGCGGCAGCGTAGTCCACGTGAAAGGCACCCCTGGACAAAGCAACCAATTGTTTGCATGGCCAAACACTGCAGTCCTGCTCACATAAGTGTTTACATTTCCAATGCATAACAGAACTACAATCCATGATAGCCACAAAATGCCCAAGTTGGCATTGTTCACTTTCCAGGACAAGCAAATAAATACATAAAGGAGAGCTTACATGATTTTTCTATGAGTTCACATCCCAAGGTTCATACCTGTAAGAGATCCAGGATACTGGATTTTGGGGTTGGGGGTGGGTGTGGATGGATTGTCTCAGATGCTGTATGGATTCTCTTACAAATTAGACACAGATAAACTATTCTGCAAATCAATGAGATGTGACATTCCATTTACATTGGAATAAATCCTTGTGTAAAGGATACTGAGTGACTTTAAATCCTTCAGTTAATATTTTAATCAACCTGTGAAATCACTTTCCTTACAATTTCTATACATATTCATGAAGACACACAGTCAACACTGAAAGATCGCCAAGCAGAAAGAGAAAAAATCCTATTACACTGACATGACAATTTCCTTAATGTAATCAGATGGTACAGCTCTATTCCTTGTTAATCTGATTTCAGTTCAAATAACTGAAGAGCTTTGTTCACTCTGGGATAGAATTAGACACTTGCAAAATAAGTTTCTGACAATTCACATCAATTTATTTTTGCAATAATCATTTAGTGCAAGAGGCTTTTAAAAAAATGCATTGAATTAGCATTAATTAGATCAAGATGAAATAAACTGATTCACAGGAAAAAAAGGACTTCACCAAAGGTTTTACTAGGCTTCCTTAACAGCAGTATGAGATGTCTGCTTAATAAATATGTGCATTTATTTATTTTTTGCTTTACTTGGAAAACTTACCATTGTAATTTGCCAACACATGTTTTAAATCAGATCCTCTCATCTAATGTTTAAGACAGTAGAACAAGAGGAGACAAAAAGGAAGGGTGGTTTAATGTTCATTTTCCTGATTTTTTTTCAATTTTCTTTTTTTTCTTTTTTTTCATTTATTTTTATCAGTTGGAGGCTAATTACTTTACAATATTGTAGTGGTTTTTGTCATACATTGACATGAGTCAGCCATGGATTTACACGCATTCCCCATCCCGATCCCCCTTCCCACCTCCCTCCCCATCCCATCCCTCTGGGTCTTCCCAGTGCACCAGGCCCGAGCACTTGTCTCATGCATCCCACCTGGGCTGGTGATCTGTTTCACTCTTGATAATATACACGTTTCGATGCTGTTCTCTCAAAACATCCCACCCTCGCCTTCTCCCACAGAGTCCAAAAGTCTGTTCTGTACACCTGTGTCTCCTTTTCTGTTTTGCATATAGGGTTATCATTACCATCTTTCTAAATTCCATATACATGCATTAGTATACTGTATTGGTGTTTATCTTTCTGGCTTACTTCACTCTATATAATGGGCTCTAGTTTCATCCAACTCATTAGAACTGATTCAAATGAATTCTTTTTAATGACTGAGTAATATTCCATTGTGTATATGTACCACAGCTTCCTTATCTATTCGTCTGCTGATGGACATCTAGGTTGCTTCCATGTCCTGGCTATTATAAACAGTGCTGCGATGAACATTGGGGTGCACGTGTCTCTTTCAGATCTGGTTTCCTCAGTGTGTATGCCCAGAAGTGGGATTGCTGGGTCATATGGCAGTTCTATTTCCAGTTTTTTAAGAAATCTCCACACTGTTCTCCATAGCGGCTGTACTAGTTTGCATTCCCACCAACAGTGTAAGAGGGTTCCCTTTTCTCCACACCCTCTCCAGCATTTATTGCTTGTAGACTTTTGGATAGCAGCCATCCTGACTGGCGTGTAATGGTACCTCATCGTGGTTTGGATTTGCATTTCTCTGATAATGAGTGATGTTGAGCATCTTTTCATGTGTTTGTTAGCCATCTGTATGTCTTCTTTGGAGAAATGTCTGTTTAGTTCTTTGGCCCATTTTTTGATTGGGTCATTTATTTTTCTGGAATTGAGCTTCAGGAGTTGCTTGTATATTTTTGAGATTAATCCTTTGTTTGTTGCTTCATTTGCTATTATTTTCTCCCAATCTGAGGGCTGTCTTTTCACCTTGCTTATAGTTTCCTTTGTTGTGCAAAAACTTTTAAGTTTCATTAGGTCCCATTTGTTTATTTTTGCTTTTATTTCCAATATTCTGGGAGGTGGGTCATAGAGGATCCTGCTATGATTTATGTTGGAGAGTGTTCTGCCTATGTTCTCCTCTAGGAGTTTTATAGTTTCTGGTCTTACATTTAGACCTTTAATCCATTTTGAATTTATTTTTGTGTATGGTGTTAGAAAGTGTTCTAGTTTCATTCTTTTACAAGTGGTTGACCAGTTTTCCCAGCACCACTTGTTAAAGAGGTTGTCTTTTTTCTATTGTATATCCTTGCCTCCTTTGTTGAAGATAAGGTGTCCATAGGTTTGTGGATTTATCTCTGGGCTTTCTATTCTGTTCCATTGATCTATATTTCTGTCTTTGTGCCAGTACCATACTGTCTTGATGACTCTGGCTTTGTAGTAGAGTCTGAAGTCAGGCAGGTTGATTCCTCCAGTTCCATTCTTCTTTGTCAAGATTACTTTGGCTATTCGAGGTTTTTTGTATTTCCATACAAATTGTGAAATTATTTGTTCTAGTTCTGTCTGATTATTTTTTAATATGAAAATGAGTTTTCACTGAACAAGATACAGATACAGATTGAACGGTGAGGTTAATATGAACCAGTTCAGTATCTATTCCCCTATTTCAAAAATTTATCACCAAAGAATAGTTTACCATGTTCATGTTGATTCTAAGTGTTCTAAATTTGAAGTGACCAAATACATGTATGTTAATAAAAACATTTTTTAAATTAAAAAAATATATATGATAAGGCAGTTTTCTCAAACTTACCTGATCATGAGACCTACTTGGGGTGCTAGTTTTAAAGTATGGATTCCCAGGCCTCCCCCCTAGAGATTCTGATTGCTAAAGTATGGGGTGGGGTTCAGGAATACACATTATTAGAAGCACCTGGATGAGCTCTACAATCAGGTCAATTAGGGACCTATTTGGTGCCATGACAACAACTGACCTAGTCTTAGGGTTCAAAACCCTAAGGTTGCCAGGGCTTCTGTTAGTCCTTAACTGAGTCATTTTAATTTGAGTCTAAATTTCCTCAATTGTTAAAGAAAAGAAAAGAAAAGAAGACTGTTTTCAGTCTATAGACTCTGAGGACAGGACCAGCTGAGTTCTACTCACAGCTCCCTCCCCATGCCTGGCAGAGGACAGCCTCTTGGTTATTACTTGTTGACAAAACCCTAGTTAGACAACCTGTAAGTTTCCTTTTCGACTTTAAAATTACATGATTCTAAAATAAATAAGTAAGGAAACAATTCACTTGGTCAGCCATTTACAAAATAACAATTATTCTCAAAACAAAACATAATATAAGCCAAAAAAAAAAAAAATGCCCCCATTTCTTTGGACTGGTCTCAGGGTTGTATGGAGAAGGCAGTGGCAACCCCCTCCAGTACTCTTGCCTGAAAAATCCCATGGATGGAGGAGCCTGGTAGACTGCAGTCTGAGCGACTTCACTTTCACTTTTCACTTTCATGCATTGGAGAAGGAAATGGCAACCCACGCCAGTGTTCTTGCCTGGGGAATCCCAGGGATGGCAGAACCTGGTGGGCTGCCATCTATGGGGTCGCACAGAGTCGGACACGACTGAAGTGACTTAGCAGCAGCAGCAGCAGGGTTGTATGTTCCTGATGGGCATTTCAAAGGACCTGACTAGGGTGATTTGATTTCTTCCTCCCAGGGCTGTGATGGTTAAAGGTAGTGAATTGGGAGCATAGAGTACAAAGTTGAATCTAGAAAACCCAGTAAATTCTGTGAAAAACATAGTCAGTTCTCCTGCTACACACATATGAATACTTTACATGTTACAGCATGAATTACAGGATTTTTGTAACTTTAGCCTCAAAATATACTGTTAAGTAACAAGTCCAGAATTATCATGAAACTTCCCTGGCATGTGGATTGTATAGTAATAAGCACTTTTGAAACATTACACAGGAAAAACAAACTCTAAAAACTATATATTTCCAGTCCCCACTCAGTGGCATCAACCTCACCTGGGGAATGCAAATTCTTGAGCTCTGCCCCAGACCTAACAAATGAGAAACTCGGGGAGTGGGACAGAAAAATCTAGCAAGTTACCAGTCTCCCAGGTGATTCTGATGTACACTGAAGGATGAGAGCCACTGAGTTAAACAGGATTCATAAAAACAAATTCAAAGTAAGCTGAGTCCAAGTTTCTACAAACCTAAAATGAATCAGAATTGAAAAAAAAAAAATCACATCATGAATCTACTCAGTTGGGTATCAATACACTCAGTTAGTCAACACACAACAACATGCTTCCACAGAATAATTTAAGTTTCCTCCTTTTGGGAAAAAAAAAAATCTGAAATACTTATCCTGAAATGAAAAAACAATGAAAACCAATGACCTTTAGGATATTCAAGTCCTAATGTTTCCATGTTAAAAGTAAAATACAAATTTTTAATAAAAATGTTGCCAAGTATCACCAAATTTCATTTTAATATTATTAAAATAATAATGATAATAAATGAGACTATGGGTATACCAGTGCCAAGTCTAATCCAAACAGCAATTCTGATTTAGAACTGGTAATATGTGAGATTCTAAGGGTAACTAGCTATTATAAATGTCTGAATTTATGTTCTTCTGTGTCAAGACAAGCTCCCAGCTACAGAATTCTAAAAATCCTCAAACTCCAACTCCTAAGGTACCAGCAAAGAGGAAAGGGATTTTTACTCTGAGAGCAGGGTAGTGATGGAGGTGCTGGTACTGAGATCCATCCACGGGCACGCTCATGGTTTACCAAGGGGAGGAATTTCAGACATCACAACAGGAAGGTTAGAGAAGAATGGCGCATTCTGCATGGTTCTATGGCTTCGGATAACACAAGTTTTAAGTGTGTTTTTTTAAAACTTTTTCTCCCAGCCCTAAAATTCCCCTAGGAGAAAGAGGCTGTCTTAAATGCAAAAAAGAAAAAACCGATCAGCCCCAAGGGCAGCTCCTAGTTGGGAACATCGAATGGCAGCACGCTGATGACCTCCCCAGACTCGGTGATGACGGCATTGCTGGCGCAGCACTCAGGCCCCACCTGTTGGAGTTACACTTGGGGCAGGCGTAGGAGCAGCCCAGGCAGTCACACAGGTCTGCGTTGTTGCGGATAAGCCTGCCGCTTTGGTCATACTTCTCCATGACTCTGCAAAGAAAAAGAATGATGCTAACAGGACAGTGGGCTTCCCTTTGCAGCTCAGTTGGTAAAGAATCTGTCTGCAATGCAGGAGACTCAGGTTTGATTTCTGGGTCCGGAAGATCCCCTGGAGAAGGAAATGGCAACCCAGTGCAGTATTCTTGCCTGGAGAATCCCATGGACAGAGGAGCCTGGCGGGCTACAGTCCACGGGGTGGCAAGAGTCAGACACGACTTAGCAACTAAACCACCAACCACCGCCGCCAACAGGACGGAGCAATTTCCCTCCACATTCAGAATAGATTTTTCTGTAGCAATCTTCCTAAATAAGCTCCCTTTACTCTGAAGAAGCAGCACCCTAAAAATGACCCAGCAATACTTCAGAACATTATAAGGCAATGTGTCCTGGGAAATTCAGTCAACAGGTACCCTTACCAGGGCAGTCAGGCTTGTCACGGAGAGTAAGGCTCCATTCTTCCAGCATGCTGGGTAATGTAATATCCAACCTAAGCCAGTTTTGAGGAACAGCTGCTTGAAAGATATTTTAAAACTTCCTTCCACAAAAATTTTACCTAAAAATGTAACCATTCTTAATGAAATTTTTCCTAATACAGTACGTTCCCTTTTTTTTTTTTTTTCCCTTAAGAAAAAGCACTGGGAGTTTAGTCGCCAAATCTTGTCTGACTCTTTGCAATCTCATGGACTGTAGCCCACAAGGCTTCTCTGTCCATGGGATTCTCCAGGCAAGATTACTGGAGCGGGTCGCCATTTCCCTCTCCATATACCTAAAACTGGGCTTCCCTGGTGGTTCAGTGGTAAAGAATCTGTTTGCCATAACTACCGAAGCTAGACAAGGCTGTGAAATTATGACCTTCTGCACCCTTGGTCCCTAAGCAGGCATAACACCTCCTCCCCTTCCTATTAGGTAATGCTGTTCCATGAGGCTCAAGAAGGGTACTTTCAGAGCTCTTTGCTCTCAAGGCCATTTTTCTCAGCTCCTGGGGTGGATCTCTTGTGGCAACAGAGGTTCCCCTCCACTGCCTTTTCTGTGGTTTTTCTGACTCTGGTTGTGGTTCTCAGCCAAGCCTATTTTTTAATTCTGTCATGGCCACTTCATTTCCCCAAGGGTGGCAGCATAGTTGGGAAGCTGGTCTTCGAGGTCTGACTACTGGTTCTTATCTGGGGGCAGAGAACAGTTGAGGGTCTATCTGTGTGGCTCATCAGGGAATCTGGTTGCCTTTTTACATATGTTTACAACATACACTTAGCAAGAAACTAATTTTCTAAATACTTTCGACTCAGAACTTTCTTTTGCACCTCCTTGGGCATTTCATACTGTAATAAACTTGGAGCCTCAGAAATTGAAATTAACCAGAATCTCTCTTATACCCACCCAGGATACCCCCAAATCGTCCTGCATTTCTGTTTCACAGAAGAAGGGCAGAGGGTGGGACCAGACTCTGCCCACCTGCTTCCCTCTGGACATCTGCCCTCTCTGGATAGTCCAAGCACTCAGATAAGTCCAACCCTAGATAGACTTGCCAGCATTTTCACAACCCATCAGCAGACTGAAACTTGGTCCCTAGGATGGCAGAAAGTGGGGCATTCGTATTTCTAGGGTCTCTATCCTGGGAACTCTATATGGAAACCTGCCCCCTATAACATCATGGATGAGGCATGCCACCTAGCTGGGCCCAGGAATTGTCCATTTCCATTGCCCATTCAGCCGCAGAGAAAACTAACACTCTCGAGGGCACTTGGGAAAAGATATCTCAGCCAGGAAGTGGCAGAGTTGAAAATCAAGCCCAGGGCTGAGTGCCCAGCTGATAGTTGGACGCTGGCTGTCTTTGACTTCAGCGTCTTCACTTTGAGGTCCCTGGTGCAAGACAGTTGAAGGCACTGTCCCAAGAAAGAAACAATAAGAAATAACACTGCCCTCTAGTGGTGAGTGGGGAAAGATTTCACTGAAGAAATTCAGGATGCTCGGTCAACTGTCAGACTGTCCTTCGAAACCACCTTCTGCCTCCTGACATCACAGATAATGCAACTAAGGTGAACAGAACAGGAGGAACCCAGAAATTGTCACACAGCTAGTCCTGGGCAGTTGGTTACATAGAAATGTGTTCTTGTGTCTTACTTTGGGCCAGGTGCTACGCATGGTACTCTGGATACACTGGGGAGAAAGACACAGTCCCTGGCTGTTAGAGGCTGAATTGTGTCCGCCCAAAATTCATCTGATGAAGCCCCAAACCCCAGTGCCTCAGAATTAACAGTATTTATAGGTAAGGTCTGTAAAGGGGTGATCAGGTTTAAATAAGGCTGGTGTCCTTTTAAGAGGCCCCAGGGTTACAGAAGCACAGGGTAAAGGCCACATGAGGTCACGGAGAGAGCCCACAAAAGAAATCAAACCTGCCAGCACCTTGAGCTTGCCCTTCTAGTCTCCAGAACTGTGAGAAAAGCAATTTCTGTTGTTGAAGCCACCTAGTCTGTGATACTTTATTAGGGCAGCCCTACCAAACTAATGGGCTTCCCTGGTAGATCAGCTGGTAAAGAAGCCACCTGCAATGCAGGAGACCTCGATTCAATTCCTGGGTCAAGAAGACCCCTGGAGAAGGAATAGGTTACCCACTCCAGTATTCTTGGGCTTCCCTGGTGGTTCAAACAGTAAAGAATCCGCCTGCAATGCAGGAGACCTTCGTTCAATCCCTGGGTTGGGAAGATCCCCTGGAGGAGGCCATGGCAACCCACTCCAGTATTCTTGCCTGAAGAAGCCCGTGGACAGAAAAACCTGGTGGGCTGCAGTCCACAGGGTCGCAAAGAGTTGGACACGACTGAGTGACTAAGCACGCAGCACAGCACCAATATGAGGAGAGAAACAATGAATGAAGGATTATAAATAATTAGGAGTCAAACATCATGAAGCAATAGCCACAGGGAGACTGACTTTGAAACACCAGGGGAGGGTGCCCAGAGGAATATGAGCTACAGAGGTGAGGAAGTGAGTGGAAGAGGGTGCTACACGTGGGGCTCCAAAGCAGGAGAGCTCCTGCTCTGAAAGCAGGAGAAAGCACGTGTCTGAGAAACCCAGAGGAGGTAGAATTGGGGGGTGGGGAACCATTAGCAGCGTCCTTGAGGTTGGCAGAGTCCCCACCAGCTCAAGGTTTATAGATCAAGGTATGGGTTTTGGTCTTTACCCTGAGAGCAATGGGGGTGAGGGGCCATCTGGAAGTGGATATAGTGTAAGCAACCCTGTAGTCAGCTTGAGTGGGGAGGGAGGGCAGAGTTAGAAAGGTTAGTTGCAGTGGGCCCTGGCGTGACTTTGTTAGGCCAGGTTTTTTTAGGCTCGGTTGGGGTTTATCTTAATGGCAGTTTGAACACATTTAAATGCATTTGGGGAGAAACAGCAAAGAAGGAAGTGTGAAAGATGCAAGGCGAGTAAGGGGTTGAGACCCAGGAAGGGGCACCTGGCATTTGATCCATTACCTAGAGCCTGCAGGCTTTTCAGGGACCCACAAAAAAAAAAAAAAAAAAAAAACAAAAACAAGACAAAAAAAAAAACCTTTGTGCACTAAAAGAAAGTTAAAGGATTGGCTCAAAAATTTATTTTAAAACTGCAGAATCAAAATATGTTTAATTAAATGTATGTACAACAGAGTATTATGTCAACTTCCTTTTGATAATATTTAAGTTTCATAAAGATGGCATTGTATTTAAAAACAATTTGGGAGTTAGATTTTTCTCATCTTGAAAAATACTCCCCAAAACCATCTTTGTTTAGTTGCTAAGTCATATCTGACTCTTTTGTGACCCCATAGACTGAAGCCCACCAGGCTCCTCTGTCCGTGGGGATTCTCCAGGCAAGAATACTAGAGTGGGTTGCCATTCCCTTCTCCAGGGAATCTTCCCAACCCAGAGATCGAATCCGCATCTCCTGCATTGGCAGGCAGATTCTTTACCACCTGAACCACGGAGGGAAACCTGATGAGCATCTCAGTGCTCCAAAAAAAAAAAAGCCCACACACAGTCAATCACAAATTAGACAAGTTATCTGTAGTTAAGTAATTTTTAAAGAAAAACTTTCGTAAATTACTTTAAAGTTTTACAGCAAACGTGTGTATGTGTGTGTGTGTTTTACACGGGAAGTAAACACATTTGAATATATTTGGTACAGTCTGTAGTGGAATGTTCTAAAGGACAGACGAGGGCCAGGGGAGACCTAAAAAACAGCCTGTGGTGGGCCAGAGCATGTGACATGTGAGGGGCTGGCCTGGGAGAGCAGGAAGTTTTCCCGGGGGTTGTTGGAGAAGATTAGCAAGCCCCCCTCTGTTGGCTCTTTTGTTCTCTATGAGCCAGGAAGGGGAGGGGAGGGGAGGGGCAAACAGAGAGGAACATCAAGATATGAAATTGTCATTTCAGAGAGTGGAGGAGGGAAACGGACTGGAAAGCATGGAGCACCCAGGTGAGGCTGGCCACCAAGAGTAAGTGGTTATGTCAGTCTGCCTAGTTGTGTCTTCAGGAGCATAGTCAGTCTGGAAGCTGGAGCAGAAAGTACTTTGCTGGATTCACCGGGCTTGGGGTTCAGTAGTGATAGCTGACGGTGAACAGTGTCGGATTTGTAATCTCCGAAGAAGATTTAACTTCAGGACCAGGGACCAGGCTTGATCACTCAAGAACTTTTGTATAGCACAGTTTTATTACAGTATGAAAGGGCCAGAGAAAACTTCTGACATAGACATCAGAAGAAGGCTGGAGAGTGCCCCCATTGCTAGTGTTAGCAAGGGAGTTATATACTTTTTAATTAATTATTACAATAAATGAAAAGAATGTCTCAAGGTTGTAAAATTTTACCAGACCCACTCCCATGATATACATTCTAAGATATCAGGATTAGCCAGAAGGTTTTCAGGAAGGAGAAACTGTCCTCAAGCTGGACACATTGTTGTTGTATAATTCCTAGCACAGAGTTTAAACTGAGTTGTTTGTTGTGTAATCATCAGATCCAGGCTTAGTTGTTTGTTGTGTAATCATCAGTTCCAGGCTTAAAGAAAAAAAAATTTTATGTGACTAAGACTAAGGAATGTAGAGAAAAAAAATAACAAAAGTTTGTCCTTTCCTCTTCTTGAGCACTCCAGACCCCTATCTCCTCCTCGAGAACCCCAGACCCCTCTCTCCTTGGGGACCCCTGGATTTATCAATCTGCCTAGGAACTGACTCTCTCCGTAGGATAGGCAGGATGAAGGGTCAGAGGTGGTGAGGAAGTTAACATCATTTGAGTGCCTACGTCATGCACAATAATAGACACTCTTACATACACCGCCTCATCCAGAAACATCATTATATCTATCGGTTACAACACATTTGGCTGCAATCAAGAGAAAAACTCAGCTAACAATGACTGAAAGGTATTTGTTGTTTACTCACCAAGGAGTCTAGGACATTAGACCTAGAATTGGCTTGGAAGCTCCATGATATCCTCAGAGACTTGGGTTTTCCTTCCCATTCATTCATGCCTTCCCTCAGCAAGGGTTTCATTTGCAGGCTCGGGGCTGATGTTTGCACCGGGGTTGCCCCAGCTCACAAAGCAAACCTGCCTTACACGACAGCACTCTCTGTGGGAAGGGAAAAGGATACTTCCTAGAAGGCTAGCAGCCTTCTACCTACATCCCCTGGGCCAGAACTGAGCCAGGCGCTCACCCCTGACTAACACTGATCAATAGGAATTGGAAGGCTCCAGGTTTAAATCATGACTCCTCCTGAGGCTGGTCACATACCAAGTACAGATTGGGATTCTGTTAGCAAGAAAAACAGAGGAAACGGCTGTTGGGTAGGCCACCAACAGTGTCTGCCACAATCACTATCCTCATTTTGCAGTTGAAGAAACAGGTTCAGGAAGGTTATATAGCATGATAAAGGCCATAGGGGGTCTAGAAATTGAGGTCTTTTTTTTTTTTTTTTTTTTCTACTTTTTGGCCACACCATGCACCATGTTGACTCTTAGTTCCCCAAGCAGGGATCAAACCCACACCCTCTGCAGTGGAAGAGCAGAGTCTTAACCTCCGGACCACCAGGGAAGTCCCATGGATCCAGAAACTTAGCCCAGATCTTTCTGATACCACTATGCTTTGCTCTGTTCAAGTCTTGCTGACTCCAAGACCAATTTTCTCTGCACAAAAAATGGTTCCTAACCAGGATTTTAGGACACTAGGGATCAGTATAGCCAGTAATGAGGTCGAAGTTAGATAGAAGAGGGAACATTCTGGGTATTTATTTCCAGTGTAAAAAATTAATAAACAGAAATCTCAAATAAATAATCAGGAGACCAAACACAGGAGACTCTCACACTCTGTTGATGATGATAGCAGAGCCCAATGGGAAGAAGAAAGATTCCTCTTCCTTCCTGACGAAGACTCATCCAATGAAAAGCCATGGACTCTTTGCTTACTGTAGCCATCCTAACTTCCTTTTCCCCTTTATAAAAGAGTTCTTCTTCCCTTGCAATGCAAGGACTTGTACATGGCTTCCCACAGTAACAGGCCCCAAATTGCAATTATCTACTGATCCTGAATAAGCCCACCTTGGCTGGAGAAATATCTGGCAGTCTATTTGCTTTAAGTCAACATTTTGGTGGCCCATAGAGGGGCCAGAGATGAACCCTGTGAACTCTGAGACTGGTGAGCAAACAGGTGCAGTACCCACAATTGAGCCCACTGTCACTTACTGTCTTTCTCACCAACCTTGGACTTGAAAGGTATATCTTTCTCCTGGATCAAACTGACAACCTCTTTGCCTTTGACACTCTTCAGGCTTTGGGGTGGGGGATCTACTTAAAGCTTTCATCTTTGTGGTTAAGGTCTTGTTTCTGTATGTGAGTCCCTACTTGGCCCTTTGGTCTGATTTTTGAGATGAGAGTGTTTCAGTTGAAGCTAGCCAGGAGGCTATGGGCCCTTTCCTTTGGGAACAGAAGCTGCTTCACTGAAACTGCCAGTTTCACTGTCAGCACATTCTTTAGGAACAGGGGCACTTCTCTGGAAACTCAGAATGTCTCTGACCTGTCTTCTCTGGGACCAAGGTGTTTCCTTAGAACTGGATGATATCATCTTGCAAGTTGTTTGAACTGAGTTGTTCGAGCTGTTTGGAAATTGTCCCTTTACAGAAAAACCTGTGAGTTTTTCTCAGCTATCAGTTACCTGAATATTTTGAGGGTATCCTCACTATAGGGACTCAGGACGATTTTATATTTAAAAACTGAATCATTCTTGGGATTTCCCTGGTGGTTCAGTGGCTAAGACTCTGCACTCCCAATGCAGGGGGCCTAGGTTTGATCCCTGGTCAGGAAACTAACTAGTTCCCACATGCCACAACTAAGAGTTTGCATGTCACACCTGAAGATCATGCATGCATGCTGCAACTGAGACCTGGTGCAGCTGAGTAAATAATAAATAAGTAATTACAATATTTTTAAAAAGTAATAAAAATGAATAAAAACTGGATAATTCTTCATCCACATTTCAACAAATGGACCAACCTGACCAAAGGCAATTTAGAGTATCAATGACCATTTAGAGGAACTTTTGAAATCCTCAGACTTAACTTCCTTAAAATCAAATTGGACTACAATAGCTCAAAAAATTTCCAGAACTGAGAAGTAGGCCTATTTCGACTGGCATCTTGAGGGTTCCCAATGTTCTCAGGAGTCTGAAATTACCTCTCTGCAAAATAAGATATTAAGATTAACTGAGGCAAACAAAGAAAAACAGAATGTTTCCCAAAGCCTTGGATTCTTGCTTGGTTTGTCTCCCATTCTGCCCCTGGTACCATGCTGTCTCTCCATCGGTTCCATTCCAGCGCCGTCTTCCTCCTTCCCTTGTATCCCACTCACGCCTCCTCTGTTCTCTCAAGTCCCCCATGGTCAATCTCTCACCAGCCCTTCTCTTTTCTCTGAAACTCTCCAGACCTGCTTTTCCTTTGAACCTATCAAAACCTGTCTCTTTAAAATTAAACCTCTTGAGGATCCAGCAGTTAAACACTTAATTTCTTATATTTCCTGGACTTAAACTGAACTTCAAGCCACAGTTCAATTTTACTTGAACTAGCTAATTGAACATAGTTCAATTTTACTTGAGCTAGTTAACTGAACATAGTTCAATTTTACTTGAACTAGTTAACTGAACATAGTTCAATTTTTCATAGTTCAGTTACTTAACGATTTTCCCAAGTAACTGAAAAACCTCACAGATTTGCTGATGAATTTAATATAGTCATTCAAACTTACTTACCTGGTTTCTCTGACCTATATTAGCTAGTTCATATGCTTGTCAGTGAAGGCCAGGCCCCAGCACTGGATAAAAACCTGGGTAAAAAACTGGAAAAATCATGAATGGTCTCTAGAATGACAACTGGGAAAGCTGTCCACTAATTTATTATATGATTAGGCTTGGAAAACCTTCCCACTCCAGTATCCTGGCCTGGAGAATTCCATGGATTGTATAGTCCATGGGGTCGCAAAGAATCGGACAAGACTGAGTGACTTTCACTTTTCACTTTTGGACAACTGCTAGGTAACTTCATCAAGCAATTTCTATGGCTTTTTCAAAGTATATCAATTGGGACAAAATTCAAACTTGCCCACAAAAATCTGATGAACCTGTTCATGACTATTACAGGCAAATTCAGATTATTTTTTTAAAACATTCTCATCTTCTTTCAGCTGTTGATCCTCCCTGGGTAACTTTTAACTCTGTATTAGTGGGCTGAACCAGGTCCCTTTCCTTCTAATAAAAGGACCAGGATGAAGTGGGAAAATATGTCCCCTCCAGATTGAGGTAATCTGGCAAATCAGCTCTCACACTCTACATGAATCACCTAGAAAGAAGACACCAGAACTCAACTCCACAAATGAAGTCCCCTAAATAAAATTAATACCCTTGTGGAAAATATAAGTGTTAGTCACTCAGTCTTTGTGACCCCATGGACACACGGGGTCCTCTGTCCTGCCAGGCTCCTCTGTCCATGGAATTCTCCAGGCAAGAATACTGGTGTGGGTAGCCATTCCCTTCTCTAGAGGACAACCTAGGGATCGAACCCAGGTCTTCCTGCATTGCAGGCAGATTCTTTACTGTCTGACCACCAGGGAAGCCCAAGAATACTGGAGTGGGTAGCCTATCCCTTCTCAGGGGATCTTCCCAACCCAGTAGTTTCTGCTACTATTGCAAAGAGCCAGGACACTGAGAAAGAGGTTGTTACAGACAGACGGGAAGGAATCCACCTGCAACGCAGGAGACCCTGATTCAATTCCTGGGCTGGATACGACTGAGCAAGTTTCACTTTTCACAGACTCAAACATGGCAGACAACATCAGCCCTCTAAACAGCCTTTCCAACATTCTCCCAACTCTTAATGATGGGACTCCAAGGAAGTACAAGGGCTCTTCCCAATCCTCCTTCTCCCAGCTTGGAGAAACACTCCTCCAGACTTGGGATGGATCTCTTCTAGTCCAGTTGACATAGAAACCACACTCTCTGTGCCCAACCCCACTACTATAAAGCAGCCCCTGCCTTGCAGGACTAATACAGTTCAAATAGTGGGGATCTCTAATGAACATCAACAGCTTCCTGTCCTTTAAACTATTCTTTTTTTGTCTAGGTCCTTTAAAAGATATACATCCTTTTCTTCATAGCTCCTCCACTTATCCATTTATTAGGCCTAGACTTCTTACAGAAGTATCATGCCAGAATTTCTTTCTCCCCAAAAATGGAAATAATTCTAGAGTTTGAGAGCAGTCATCAGAGTCACTCACCAGTGAAGTAAATAACCCTTTGATATATTTTATCTGTTCCATTTCTGATAGAATTAGAGCTTATTCTAGAAACAGTGATCATTTGCCTCTATTGAATCAGCTACCATCCTCTTTATGAGCAAAATCTCCAACTAATGTTTGCAAAATTCATTGTACACTTCCCTTCAAGATTCATATAGACCCCTCAAAACCTCTCCCCAGAACTAATTAATACCCTGTAAGAAATTCTTCAAGGCCTAAGGCCCATAGTAGTTGCAAGGCTCAAAGCCTCATTAGCTCTTGCATTAGCCCTGTAACACTCCCATTTTATCAGTGGGAAAACCTAAGGGTCAAGGGTGAAGGTTTGTGCAGGACCTCAGAGCAACAAACACCCTATTGTTCCTAACCCTCATATGTTGCTAACATTCCATCCCCAGCAGATGTAAATTTTTTTTTACTGTAATTGATTTATGTGGTGCATTCTTTAGTACTCAAGTTGATGAAGCTAGCTAACGCCACCTTCTTGCCTTCACTTGGGAAGAAAAACAATTCACCTGGAGAGTAATGTCTCAAAGTTTTACTGAGTCCTTATTCCTTGCAAATCCTAAAGGCTGATCTGGATGGTATAAAGTCCCTAGATGTTCTACCTTGTTGCAATGTATAGATGATTTGCTTCGTTTTTCTCTTTCTCAAACTTTCTCACAGAAATAAAGCATCCAATTGTGAAAGCGTTTATGTATTTACTTTTAATTTTTTCTGTTTTTTGTTTGGTTTTTGCTTTTATTTATTTATTTTTGGCTGTGCTGTGTCTTTGCTGCGGTTCCTGGACCTCCTCTAGTGGCAGTGAGCGGGGCTATTCTTCACTGCAGTCTGTGCGGGGACTTATTATGGTGGCTTCTCTTGTTGCGGAGCACAGCTCTAGGTGTACGGGCTTCAGTAGTTGTGGCTCACAGGCTTAGTTGCTCCTCTGCATGTGGAATCTACCTAGACCTGGATCATCCTCTGCATTAGCAGGTGGATTCTAATCCACTGTGCCACCAGGGAAGTCCTGCTAAAGATTTTAACCTCAGAGGGACTGAAGGTCACCAAAGAAAAATTGTAGTTTGTCCAAACCCAGGTTTAATATTTAGGACATCTCATATCAAACAAGGGCTACACTCAGGTCCAGATAGACTTCATGGTGTCCCAAGTTTCCCCAAACCAAATGCCAACTGGGAGGTTTTCTTGGGCTACTTAGTTATTGCCAAAATTGGATAACCAATTTCCTAAGGCCAAACCTCTGTAATATCTTACTAAACAATAACAACTGGACCCAATTTTATGAAAACAACCAGACACCATAGTTTCCAAGGCCTTAAAGGAAAATCTGATGAACCCACCTGCTCTTGGACATTGGATTATCAGATTCCCTTTTCTCCTTTTTGTAATATGAAAAGAAGAATGCCCTGGGGATATTCACCCAAAAACACGGGACCACCATTGACCCTCAGGGTATTATAGCCAGTTAATGGATCCTGTGGCACGGAATACTCTCCTTGGCCACAGGGTCATTACAGCCACTGCCCTCTTGGTTAAGAGCACCAAGAAAATTGCTGTGAGATTCCCCTTCAACGATCTCTGTCCCCTAGACGGTAGAGGCCCTCCTGAATTCTCACCACACTCAGCATTTCTCGGTCAGCTGCCTCCCCTCCTACGAAGTTGTTTCGTTAACTGCTCCTCACAGAACTCTGTTACGCTCTAACAACTTTTAACCCTGCTACTCTTCTCCCTTCCGACAGGCGTGAGAGACTTCAGAGCGAGAAACTTCAGAGACTCTGAGTTTCGCTTCTTTTTCAGGAGAAAAGTCTGATACAGTGAGTGGACCTAGGTTCCAGCAACTGTAAGCGAGGATCCAGGATATTTAAAGCATGGGTTTGAAGTCACACAGACCGGTGCAAACCCCAGTGGCATCCTTCATTGACTATACGATGTTGAGGGAGTCACTTCCTCTCCCAAGGCTTGTTTTCTTTTAGGAGGTGGAAGTAAGTTGACAAGTTGGCAGACAGCAGAATCCAGTCCTAGGTGAGGAGGATACCTCAGAGTTGCAGGGAAGTTAGCAGATCTGAGAAACTAGCTCTGTGGTTACCAGAAGAGGGCCAGGCTAGGGTGTGGACGATGGTAGCCCAGGAGCATAAGAACACAGAGCCCTATCAGAGTTTTCACATAGATAGACCTTTGTTTTCCCCACCTTGCCTGGGACAGACCTTGACCAGCCCTATAACTATCACCATATCATGACTGCAGGCGGAGAAAGTACTGGCGGGCTGTGGGTGGCTTTAGTGCTCAGGGGGTGGGGGGAGGGTGCGGGTGTCAAAAACAACCACAGGGCAGTGAACTAGCCTGTGCCTTAGCCTCTCTTCCACCACACTTTCTTCCCCCTCCCAACTCCCTAGGTACCAGGTTACAGCAGGCGTGAGTGGCAGCTTTTCTAGTAAGAGTCTTATCTGGACAGAGAGAGGTACGGGGAAGTTCTCTGGGGATGCTCAGGACCAATTAGACCAGACTACACCAGCATCTCCTCAACTCACCAAAATAAGTTCAGGCTACACTTGGGCTTTGCTGCCTCCCTCAGGCACTCAGTTCTGGCCCCAAAGAAATAGAAGCCACAGGCCAGATAAGAGACACAGCTGAGGGACACACACCCAGCCGGAGAAAGACAACACACAGGGCAACCTTATCCGCAAACAGCAGAGTTAACCAACTAGGCAGGACAGGAAATGAAAATACACATTTTAAGTATTATTCTAATCTAAAAGGCATTAAAAAGGACAAAACCATGCCATCTGCAGCAATATGGATGGACCTAGAGACTGAAGTCAGACACAGAAAGACAAATATCCTATGATATCACTCACATCTGAAATCTAAAAAGAAAAAGGTACAAATGAACTTATAGATAAAACAGACATGAAAAATATCCTAGATGAAATAAAGATTTCAAAGAGTGGAGTAATAGCAGAGTGGATATAGCCAAAGACCAAATAAGCAAGTATGAGGATCACACTGAGAAAATTTCCTAAAAAGTATGAAGAAGATATAGACATTTTTAATATATACAGATATAGACATGGTGTGTCTGACTCTTTGCGACCCCACGGACTGTAGCCTACCAGGCTCCTCCGTCCATGGGATTTTCCAGGCAAGAGTACTGGAGTGGGTTGCCATTTCCTTCTCCAGGGGATCTTCCCGACCCAGGGACTGAACCCGGGTCTCCTGCATTGTAAGTAGCCTCTTTTACCATCTGAGCCACCAGGGAAGCCAATAAATATAGATATAGATATGGTACCTCAGTACAAACACACAGGCAGACACGCTTAATACAAAAGTTAAAAAATCTATATCTTTAAAATATCTATATTTCTATATCTATGTTTTTAATATCTATCATGTTAAAAATATCTATATCTTCTTCATGCTTTCTGGAAATTGTCTCAATGATAATCCTCATATAAACTTTTTGCCCTTTGGCTATATCCACTCTGCCATAAATTGATTTCACAATTCACTAATGGCCTTAAACTACAGTTTGAAACACAAGACTGGAGTCATACTCTTAGGTTCCCTTGCTAAGCCTTATTCACTTCTCCCCAGGGGAGTGATTTGTTTGAAAGGGGTTTGGGAGAAAGCAGTAGGTATGCTCAATCCAGATGCTTTTGGGCTCTTCCGCCCTGCCCATCTGTAGAGAGGGTGGGTCATGATGCTCTCCCTCTGCTGGGGAAGAGACTGGCCCTGTAAGGTTCCTAGAGAGTTTCTATTCTCATATCAGTGCCTATCCCTTTTTTTTGGAGCCTCTGCCATTTTGGCTGTTAATATTCTTAATATTTTCCTGCCCTTGTTTGATGTGCTATGACATTAATCTGGTGGGTAGTCCATCTGTTTCATGAAAAAGGATTAGCAAGACTATTTTAACCCCACATCTAAGCCACTTTCTCTAATCCAGCCTTTACTGACAACAAAGATGACATTTTTTCTCTCCATTTGAACATCTTCTTTGTCTCACTTCTCTGTAGGTTCTAAACTTGGGAGACAGGAAACATTCTTTATTAACTGGTTGTTAAGGACTGAATGGATGTACTCCCCCCAAAAGGATTTATTGATGCACTAACTCCCAATGTACAAAGGCTAACAGAGTTTTGCCAAGTGAACATACCAGTCATAGCAGACACCCTTTAGCAACAACACAAGAGATGACTCTACACAAGACATCACCAAATGGTCAGTACTGAAATCAAATTGATTACATTCTCTGCAGTTAAAAATGAGAAGCTCTATACAGTGAGCAAAAAAAGACCTGGAGCTTACTGTTGCTCAGATCATCAGCTCCTTATTGTAAAATTCAGGCTTAAATTGAAGAAAACCAGTAGGCCAATCAGGTATGACATAAATCAAATCTCATGATTATACAGTGGAGGTGATGAATAGATTCAAGGGATTACATCTGGTAGACAAGAGCGCCTGAAGAACTATGGATAGAGGGTCACAACATTGTACAAGCAGTGACCAAAACCATCCCAAAGAAAAAGAAATGCAAGAAGGCAAAGTGCTTGTCTGAGGAAGCTTTACAAATAGCTGAGAAAAGTAGAGAAGCAAAAAGCAAGGGAGAAAGGAAAGATACTACTAAAAGCAGAGTTCCAAAGAATAGCAAGGAGAGATAAGATGGCCTTCTTCAAGGAACAATGCAAAGAAATAGGGGAAAACAATAGAATGGGAAAGACTTAAGAGACCTCTTCAAGAAAATTGGAGCTACCAAAGGAACATTTCCTGCAAGGATGGGTACAATAAAAGACAGAGACTTTAAGGACCTAACAGAGGCAGAAGATATTGAGAAGAGGTGGCAAGAATACACAGAACTATACAAAAAGGTCTTAATGACCCAGATAATCACAATGGTGTGACCACTCACCTAGGGCCAGACATCCTGGAGTGTGAAGTCAAGTGGGCCTTAGGAAGCATTACTACCAACAAAGCTAGTGTAGGTGGATGGAATTCCACCTGAGCTATTTCAAATCCTAAAACATGATGCTGTTAAAGTGCCGCACTCAAATGTGTCAGCAAATGTGGAAGTCAGCAGGGGCCACAGGACTGGAAAAGGTTAGTTTTCATCCCAATCCCAAAGAAGGACAGTGCTAAAGAATGTTCAAACTACCAGACAATTGTGCTCATTTCCTATTCCAGTAAGGTTATGCTCAAAACCCTTCAAGCTAGGCTTCAGCAGAACTTGAATCAAGAACTTCCAGAGTACAAGCTGGGTTTAGAAAAAGCAGAAGAACCAGAGATCAAATTGCCAACTTCTGTTGGATCATAGAGAAAGCAAGGGAATTCTAGAAAAACATTTACTTCTGTTTCATTGACTGCACTAAAGCCTTTGACTGTGTGGATCACACCAAACTACGGAAAATTCTTAGAGATGGGAATACCAAACTATTGTTTGTCTCCTGAGAACCCTGTACATGGGTCAAGAAGCAACAGTTAGAACTGGACATGGAACAACAGACGGATCCCAAATTGGGAAAGTAGTACATCAAGCCTGTATATTGTCACCCTGCTTATTTAACTTATATACCGAGTACATCATGCAAAATGCTGGGCTGGATGAAGCATAGATGGAATTAAGATTGCCAGGAGAAATATCAACAATCTCAGATACACAGATGATACCACTCTAATGGCAGAAAGTGAAGAGAACTAAAGAGCCTTTCAATGAAGGTAAAAGAGGAGAGCAAAAAGTTGGCTTGAAACCAAACATTTAAAAAACTAAGATCATGGCATCCGGTCCCATCACTTCATGGCAAATAGAAGGGGGGAAACGTGGAAGCAGTTACAGATTTTTCTCTTCTTGGGTTCCAAAATCACTGCAGATGGTGACTACAGCCATGAAATCAGAAGATGCTGCCTCTTGGAAGGAAAGCTATGACAAACCTAGACAGCATATAAAAAGCAAAGACATCACTTTGCCGACAAAGGTCTGCATAGTCAAAGCTATGGTCTTTCCAGTAGTCATGTACTGATGTGAGAGTTGGACTAGAAAGAAGGCTAAGCACTGAGGAATTGCTTTTGAAGACTCTTAAGAGTCAAAAAAAAAAAAAAAAAAAAAAAGACTCTTGAGAGTCCCTTGGACTGCAAGGAGATCCAACCAGTCAATCCTAAAGGAAATCAGTTCTGAATATTCATTAGAAGGATTGATGCTGAAGCTGAAGTTCCAATACTTTGGCCATCTGATGTGAAGAACTGACTCATTGGAAAAGACCCTGATGCTGGGAAAGGTTGAAGGCAGCAGGAGAAGGGGATGACAAAGGATGAGATGGTTGGATGGCATCACTGACTCAACGGACATGAGTTTGGGCAAACTCCAGGAGATGGTGAAGGACAGGGAGGACTGGGGTGCTGCAGTCCATGGGGTCACAAAGAGTCAGACATGACTAGTGACTGAATAACAACAACTCCCAATGAAATATTAGTGATATTATTTGGAGGTGGGGCTCTTGGGAGGTAATTAAATTTGGATGAGATCAAGAGGGTGAGGCCCTATCATGGGATTAGCACCCATATAAGACAGAGAGAGAACAGGGCTTGCTCTCTGCCATGTGAGGACACAGTGAGAAGGCAGCTGGTGGCAAGCCAAGAGGACTCAAGCAGGGAACTGAATCTGCTGACCCCTTGATCTCGGATTTTCTAGCCTCCAGAACTGTGAGAAATAAATTCCTGTTTTCACCTCACCCCTCTATGGTATATTGTTATGATAGCCCAAGAAGACTAAGACGTCTGCTAAGATTTAACACTATTAAATGGTGCCAGAAGTCAAGCAAGATAAGAACTAAGATGCTACTGTTGCTAGTGAGTTTAAGGTTTTTGCTTCATTGTGAAAGAATTTGGAAAGGAAGTGATAGGTAAGAAGTGAATTTATTTAGACAGAAACACATCCCACAGAGTGTAGGCCATCTGGAAAGGCAAGAGAGAGGAAGAGGAGAAGGGGAGGCAGTCTTGAAATATTGATGCCAAAAGCTCAACTTCTCTGTACACTGGTGCTGAATCAAATCACAGAGAGTTTGGGGTGAAGTAGGAAAAAGTAGCTATATTACTTTGCCAGGAAAAGGGGGGCCACAGTGGGCTATGCCCTCAAAGCTATGTGTTTCAACTTGGGGAAAGTAAAAGTTTTATAGCAATTGTTCAAAGAGCGTGGACATTCTTCTGATAGGTTGATGGTGAAGTGAGTTGGAGTCAGCAGCATCAACCTCCATGGCCAAGTGATGCCAAGCAGGGCCCTGTGGGGTTCCTGGGCATGGAGGTCCTTTTGTCCGCATATCTTATAGGCAAGACTCCAGCCTTCATGACCTTCTCTCAATTCCAAACAGCAGAACAGTTGCTAATCCAAGGAGAAACAGCAACAAAACCACCTGAAGCAAGATTAAAGGACCAGAGAGGCTCCTCAAGATTAGGAGACTAGACCACCTAAGACCCTGCACACACCCTAACCTTGTCAGCAAACCCACCCTTTTGAAACTTTGCAGAAGAAAGAATAGAAGAATAGACTATTACTACCTTGATCCTTATCACATACTCTTGCTGACTATAACCTTTTCCTGCTTACCAGGACAGGGCCCAGTTCTGGAGTCCCTAGCCTACTGTGTTCCCCCTTTGCCTAGCAAATAGAGCCACCCTTTCCTTCTCCGCCATAATTGTGATAATTGTGTCTCCATATTTCTTTTTGGCATTGATGCACACAGAGCCAAGATTTTAGCAACAGGACTGGTCTGAGGTCTACATCCTTGGGGGCAGCATACCATGTTAATCTTCCTTACATTCTCCCACCTTGAGGGGGGTTTCAATATCTGTAACATAGCTCAAAGATAGTGTTGTGTGTATCCTTTGATAGGGAAACAGGACCTTGCCATAGGCTGCTCTTGACTGTTTTGTTTCTCCTTGGTATTCAAACCCCTCCCTTATCTAATTAACAACTGCTTGAATCCGCCCATTGGAACTCAGGGAGGGTCATGGAGGCTGAACAAAGGCTGTTTCCTATAATCAAAGAAGTGGGGGATACAGAACAGCCTTGTGCCCAGGAGCCCCCACTGACCCCTGCATGTTATCAACTTAGTTATTATGGGCTTAGTAATTTCATAGGCTAATGAGCGGGAGAATTATCCAGTTTGGGGGGGGAAGGGCAGGCAGGGATTTCCAGGAATCAAGCCACCACCCACTTTTTGGCCTTTTATGGTTAGCCTCAGACCTGTCATGGTACCGGTGGGTATATCATTTAGCATATGCTAATGTATGGCTGAGCACGGATGAGGCTCACGGTCTACTGGAAGTCGACTCTTTACTATCTTGGACCTAGCTGGTTCTAACCAGTCTTTGTAATGTCTTAAGGCTAATGGACTACAGTCCATGGGGTCCTAAGGGTGGGACACCACTTGGCGACTAAACCACCAACACTGGCAACATCTTCTCCCCTCTTATTTCACTACGAAGAAATTTAGTGAGTTTGTTAGAGACCCTGGTGAGAATAGTTTCTCTGGATTGGTGGGAGTGAGGAATAGAAAATGCACATTATCCAGAAGTGGGTCTGAAATGGAAAGGAGAGGCAGAGGAAACGGGAGAGATCTGAGCATACCTGTGGTAACTAGAAAAAAGCCCCGGGTCCACCCTGGTCTATAAAATGGCTTGAAGTGGTTTACAATAAAAATAAACCCATTCAATAAAATTAAACCCATTCACCCCAGAGTTTCTCATGGGGTTCCTCCTGGCCCATGTACTCCAGGCCCGTTTCTCCTGCTTTTCCTCCTTGTGCTACACCCTGGAAACTTTGGGTCACCGAGGGTCACAGGACAAAGTGGTCAGGTCTAAACACTGATTCCCTGACCCCGCTGGCTTCACCAGGATGCCAAGAGCCTCCAAGAGAGCAGAACCCCTGGGAGCCAGGCAGCAGCGAACAGAAGGTAGACAGTACTGAGTCAGGGACCTGGGTTCCAATCCGGCCTCTGCCACTCCATAACCTGCCATCCCATGGCAATTCCTCTCGGAGATCATGAGGGATGCCCAGGAAGCATACCACCTGGGGTTGAACGCAGGCAGCACCCACACACGAAGGTGCGCCTAGGGCCTCAGTTTTCCCTACCAAGGGGCACTGTTTCAAGGGGTAGCCTAAAACCGTCTTGAGCTAACCCCTTAACAGCAAGTACTCGGTAGATGCCGGTGTAACCACGTCTGGTCCAGCCCAGGCGCAGCCTCTCGCTCCACACCGCACCTAGCGGAGTGGGTGGGAGGACCCCGCGCTCCGGGCCGCGCCCCCCTGCTCCCGCCGCCTGTCGCGACAGCGGCGGTGCATTGTGGGGCTTGTAGTGCGGGGCTGGGTTGGTTGGGTGGGTGGGCGCGGCCGAGGCAGTCGCAGTGGGGCCATCTTCGGCAGGCCGGCTGGCTCGGCCTGTGCAACCGGCACTCGCGCCCCTCACCCGCCCCGATGGCGCCGCGGCCGCTGAGCCCCTTGGTGCTGGCGCTGGGTGGCGCGGCGGCCGTGCTCGGTTCGGTGCTCTTTATCCTCTGGAAGACCTACTTCGGCAGCGGACGGGAGCGGCGCTGGGACGGAGGCGAGGCCTGGTGGGGCGCTGAGCCTGCCGGCCTTCCACAGTGGGACGAGTGGGACGTGAGTGCCCGAGGAGGGTCGGCGCCTCCGCGCGTGCAGCCGAGGGGGTGTGACCGCCGCCCTGCGAGTTGGGAGCTTGGCGCCGCAGGCGCCGCGCTGCTGGGCGCGTGGCGGGCGACTGGGAGTCCCGGAACCCTGGAACCGGTGGGCGTTTGGGGGTGTGTGCTGTGCTGCGCCGCTGTAGGCCTCCGGCTTACTCGCCGGGGCTGGGGCCGGGGCGCGAGCGCGCGGCCGGGGAACGCCGTCCCGCCCGCGCCGGGTGCAGCCCGTGTTCGCCTGGCGCCTGCGCTTTGCGTCCAGCCCGGGATGCCCTCCGCCTCCTCCTCGCGTCCTGCCGCTGTTTCGCTCGTTAGCGCGGTTCGGCGCGTCCTACCTCCTTGGAGTGACGAGGGATTGTCAGTCCAAGGAGGCTGAGGCTCCGCGAAGGGGAGGAATTTGCCCGAGGTCACCCAGGGAAAGCCAGAAGAACGGCTTTGGGGAATTCAGGACTCTTGGCAGCGCTCGTCCCAGTGCACCAGAGCGGGCCTGGCAGTCCCTTGAAGGCGGGAGGGCGGGGATGTGCGCTTTGGGCTTTCGGTCTTCCCTGCGGGAAGGGTGAGGCGGGAGGGTGCCGATCGCAGCCTGATCCGTGCTCCGCAGCCCGAGGACGAGGAAGACGTGGAGCCGGCGCTGGAGGAGCTGGAGCAGCGCGAGGTGTTGGTACTGGGGCTGGACGGCTCCGGGAAAAGCACATTCCTGCGCGTGCTGGCGGGGAAGCCACCGCTGGAAGGCCACATCCCCACCTGGGGCTTCAACTCTGTGCGGCTGCCCACCAGGGACTTCGAGGTGGACCTGCTGGAGAGTGAGCAGACACCCCCCTCCCCCCGAACCCGTCTCCCGCGTCATCTCAGCTGGACCCGAGTTGGGGCTTGTTAATTAAGCAGGACACGCCCCTGTAGAAAATTCTTCCCATATGTCCCTGGGGCATAGGATGGAGTCCAGCACCGCTCTGTTTTCTGGTTTGGTCGCCGCCTGTCCGTCACCCTTACTGCAGCCCAAGTGCCTAATCTAACCCTGATACACTCACAGCTGAAGTTTCCTTTATGCCAAGCACTTGACAGACAGCACTTTAAAAAACCCTCCCGACAACTCCATAAAACTGGAAAGAGTTATTACCTTCATTATATATGTCCTGCATGAGGCAGTGAGGCCCAGAAAGTTAAATAATTTATCCAGGCTCAGGCAGCTTGCCAGTCTGTTAATGCTGTCTGGCTCTGGGCTCTCCTCTGAAGTGAGTGAGTGAGAGTTGCTCAGTCGTGTCCGACTCTTTAGGATCCCATAGGACCTCATGGATTGTGTAGCCCGCCAGCCTCCTCAATCCATGGAATTCTCCAGGGTTTCTGAAGGGTGCTTGCTGTTTTCTTTCCTATCATCTGTGCTTTGCATACACTGTTCTTCCCTTTATGAACTGCTGTTCATCCTTCAAGGTTTAGGTCAAAGGTGATATCCCATGAAGCCTTATCTGACCACCAGGCTAGCTTAAGAGTTCTTCCTTCTGCCCTGACTGGGCATCTGGGGCACAGATAAATCTGATCCAGCTCTGGCCCCATGGACCCAGCCCCAATCAGGTACCTGGAAGAGCTTGTTAAGTGAGTGATCGATCAAAGGAAACTCTGAGTAGCCTCCTGCCCTCAATGTTAGGCTTCTTGGGATCTCAGGAGAGGATAGGAGAGAGGGTATTGAGAGGGCAGCAGAACTTTACTACCTGTGTCCAGGTAGAGGGACAGGTAGATTTCTGCCAGCCACAGGACTCAGACCATAAAGACTCAGTGGGTTTAGTTAAGTGCCAAACTGGTGGGATCAGACTCAAGGCCTGGCCGTTGGCCTGAATGGGCCCAGTTCCTCTGGTGTCAGGGCCTTGCCTGCTAGCCTGCCCTGGCTACATCTTTCCTCCCTGATTGTAGGAAACATTGATATTTACCTGAGATTCAGTCCTTTCAGCATGCTTTCCACGTCTCCATCTCATGCCCGGGACACAGAACATTCAGATGGGGGTTCTGCAGTTGAGGCCCCCCCTGTCTGGCAGAGACAGTATCCAGGCTCAATAAGGTCACTCAACCTGGATTCAAACCCGGATCTCCTATTCAAGTCTGGGGCCTTTCCCCTGCCACAACACTCAGTTTGCTGTGGTCGCCTACATTGCTTGGCCTGGAGCCTGGCTGAGAATGAGCCCTCTGTGGGTCTTTGGCTTTTCCCTCCCTGCCCCCGCCCCCGCCCACCCACCTCCTGTGTTCATTTTATTAGCTAGTTCTGTCAGCTTTATCCTCCAGTAGAGTTTGCATCTGTCCATTTCTCCTCACCTCCATCTCTTCCTGCTTGTCCCAATCCACGGTCACCTATCAGTACTACAACAGTCTCCTTGCTGGTCTTCCTGATTCCACTTCTGTCCTCAATGTTGACCAGCAGCATCTTTCAGAAATCCATATCACTTCATGTCATTCTTGCTTAAAATGTTTAAGGGGCTCCCCACGGCCTCACTGTGGCCTTACAGGCCCTGGGTGGTCCAGCCCTGGTCCTCCCTGCTGGTTGTGGCTCCTTCTCCCCCTCTGGTGGCGCCTCAGCCACCCTGAATGCCTTCTATTTCTTGAACACATGGATCTTGCCCTGCCTGGTGCCTATAACGTTTTTCTCTGCCTCTTCTCATGACCAGCTCCTTGTCATCAGCTCATGTGCCACCTCCTTAGGCCACCTTCTCAGACCACCCAATCCAAAGCTACCAGCAGACACCACCCCCACCCCGCCCCACCACTTTCACTTTTCCTGTTTTATTTCCTTCCTTTGTGGAATGTGTTTTTGTGTTACTACTGTGTTGGTCCTGGTTACAGAGGGAGCTCCTTGAGAGCAGGGCCCCCCTGCCTGCCTTGCTGACCTCTGTGTCCCCAGCACCCAGATCAGTGCTTGGCACCTAGTAAGTACTCAGTATATACTTGTTGAGTGCCTGCTATGTGCCAGGCATTGTGCTGAGGGCTTTGGGGGGATCCAGAGATACATAGCTCTGACTCTCAAAGAGCTGAGTCCACAAGTGTCAGAAGTCTAATCAGAAACACTAGGATGCGGGGGTGACCATTGAGGACTTTGCAGAGGGACACAGAGGAACAGGAATGCAACCCAGGTTGGGGGAGGTGCTACTTGGACAGCCACATGGTGGCAGGATTGAGTTTGGCCTTTCCAAGGAAAGAAAGTGGGGCAACCAGACTGAACAAGAAAAACTGAGTGGAGAATGGCTGTTCTCAGGCAACACAGGGGATCCTGGCTGCTGACCACAGCCACTGACCTGAAAGGAAGCTAGGGATTGGGAGGAGGCAGGACAGCCCAGGAGGAAGAACCAGAGTACTGTGTATTAAGGACATGTTATCCCCAGTCCTGTGAAAGGTACATTGCGTACAGTACTTTGGGGTTTTGCTGCAGCCTGTTAGGTAAGTTCAGTGAGGAGGAGACTGATGCTCAGAGGTGTCGACCTGCTCAGAGAGATACAGCTGTCAGAGCTAGAGCTGCACTCAGGTCCGATTGGCTCAGGAACCCGTGGACGTTCCCTTGCTCCACTGGCCAGTGGAGCCTTGGGAGACTGGAAGTGAGGTGGGGGTGGGCTGTAAGTAGAGAGCCTGGGCCCAGGGAGGCTCTGAGCTGGCCCCTGGCCTCTCCTCAGTCGGCGGCAGCCAGAATCTGCGCTTCTACTGGAAGGAGTTTGTGAATGAAGTAGACGTGCTGGTGTTCATGGTGGACTCGGCTGACCGGCTGCGGCTGCCATGGGCCCGACAGGAGCTGCACAAGCTGCTAGACAAGGACCCTGACCTGCCTGTTGTGGTGGTGGCCAACAAGCAGGTGAGGGCCGTGGGAGGCTGGCCAAGGTCGGCTGGGCTTGATCCACAATGCCTGGGGCCGGGAGCACCAGAGAGGGATTCGGGCCTAGACCCATGACCTGCAGCACACAGCTGATACTGGCACCCCCGCTGCTACCTGTGCTGTGTCCTCATTCCTCATCCCTCATCCTCTCTGCCTGCCTCTCTGCCTCCCTGTCATTTGTCATCCTGGAAGAATGAGAAAAATCATTTCTCTGTGTCCACTGTGTCTGAGGTGTGGCTTCAAATAATATTTCATCTGATGTTTCTATTCACTCTGTAAGATATGGGATACTGTTTCCATTTTACAGATAGGGAATCTGAAGCTCAGAGAGATTTTGTACACCTTGAAAATAGTAAATTGGGAAGTCGTACTCCAATTACACCTTTTCCACTCTGATATGCCCTTAATGATTTCTGACTCTAGATCAGAGAGCTATAGCTGGGAAGTGGTAAGAAGTTAACAAGTTTAATAATAATAACTAATATTTGCTGTGTGCTCACAGCATGCTAAGCACACTGTAATCATGACCTCGCTATAGGCCTTGACGTTAGCCCAGAGTTACAGCTGCTATGTGGCAAAGCCAGGTCTTGAGCTCAGATCCTCAAATTTCCTGCTCTTCACTCTATGCTATATACATCTCCTGGCCCAGTAACTGTTGGCATCACATACTTACAGTGCCATTCTCTGCCACAGTAGAGTCCTGTTGTGTTTCAGGTGGCATGGGCCCTTGACCCTGAGAGCTGTGGGACCTGTTTCCAGCCTGGCTTGGAGACATGCTGTCTGTCTTAGACTCAGGTTTCCCCTGCCTATCAAGAAATACCTGGCACAGTTATAAACAGGGTAACCTTAGGTTCTGGTCTACCTGGGACAGGCCCCAGCTATGCCTGTTGCTCTGATATAACTATACTAGTTCCTACTTTGAGTCTCAGACGTGACCCAGTTTGGACAATGAATCATGTCATCATCTTATATATAAACTATGATTTATAGTGATTTTGAACTTTACAGGAGACAGCACCTAAGGTCCCATCATTCTATGAACTGCTTCAAGAAGAAACCTTTTAATCTTGGGCCAGGCTTGAAATTAAATGTACCATCACCAGCCATGTTGAGTAATGGCCTCTGTTTTTTCCTCAGCAGGTTTCTAGGAGTCTAGGGGAGGTGAGGCCTCTGTCTGAAAGTGACCTTACCATAAGATCTCTCCACCATTGAATTTAGGAAACTGAGCTAAGATTTCTATAAAGATCATAAACTTGGTCATCAAACCAACCTGGGTTTGAAACCTGGCTCTGCCACATATCACTGTTATCCTTTGCTAAATGGTATCACCTCCCTGAGCTGATTTCCCCATCAGTTTAGTATGGACAGTGAGTTAAATAAGGTAAGTACCTATCAAAATGCCTGACTTAGACGACATGCTGTTTCTTAGCACAGTGGCTGTGGGTGAGAATGAGGGGATGGAAAGAAGTTGATACCATGGAAAGTCAGAGATGAGGAAGTGAGTTTAGACCAACTGGCCAAGAGAGAACTTAGTCCCCAGTGTTTCCCCCCAGGGAGCCGTTGAACAGTTTATTTCACAGATGACAAGGGTGGGTTGCTGGGACACGCTCTGAGTCCAGCCTGATGTCTCCGTTTCATCCCAGGACCTGAGCGAAGCCATGAGTATGGTGGAGCTGCAGCAGGAGCTGGGTCTGCAGGCCGTCGACAGCCAGCGGGAAGTGTTCCTCCTGGCGGCCAGCATCGCCCCTGCAGGAACCAGCTTTGAAAACCCGGGCACCGTGCACATCTGGAAACTGCTCCTGGAGCTTCTCTCCTAGGCCAGCGCCCGCCCGCTCACCAGCCCTGGGGACCCCAGCTCCGCTCCTCCTGCCTCTTCATCTCCAGCCGGGGCCTGGGGCACGGGCCACATAGCATCACTCCCCTTCTCCCCTCCTCACCCCCGAGAGCAGGCCGGGGTGAGACCAGGAACCACACAGAAGCCCTCCTGGCGAGCTAGCCATGAGGCTGAAGCAGGGAGGCAGCTGAGGCCAAGGCTGGGAGATGGCGGTGTCTCGCTTATTCTGAGCAGCATGTGGATCCCACCTTCACCAGGGAAGGCGGCCTCATCCTCTGACCTCTACAGCGAGCTGCTCAGCAGGCTCCAGTCTCCCCGCCCTGCTGGTCCCAGGGGGTGAGGACTGCTGTAGGTGTCCGAAGTATGCCCTAACCCTAGACCGATCCCTCCTGGTGTATTTTGTACCCTCTCGTGTGGGCAGGTTCTGGGCCGTAAGCCATGGGCTCAGACTCCCTGTCCTGCCTTATCCTCCAACCCCAGTTGGCTCGTGGCCTTGTGCAATCCCTGCCTCTCTGGGCCATCCCTTTTAAAGAGGGGTGATTTAGATGGTGGCTTTCTAACCGAGCCATGAAGATAGGAAGCTTGAGGAGTAATCTAGAGATCCTGGCAAGGAGCTTCCTGAAACCTCCCTGCTTTCCCAAGGTTGAGGTCCAGCCCACTAACCTCTTAAATACAGAGCAGGTGGTCTTCACCCCCTAATCAGAGAAACTGAAACCCGCACCCACCCTAATCTGGAGTCAGAAGCTGCTACTCTTACACTTAACTGTGCCAATGCCCATGTTTACATAAGTCTGGGGAAGGAAGGAGCCTGCCTGTGTTCCTGGGAAGATTTGTCAGGGGAGCAGGATGTTGGCCTCCAGACTGCATTTAATTATTTATTTATTTATAAAAGGAACAGGCCCAAGTTTTAGGCTCTGTTTCTAGGTGCTGTTATCCAAACCCCAGATGACTGTCATGGAAAATTTGGATCTTTGAGGAAAATAGCTGGAATCATGAATGACAGTGTGGTAAGCTACGTGTGTCAATGGAGACAGAGCTCTCGCTCCCCCGACCCTTTGTGGCTGTACTTGATGTCATAGAACTTCACGATGACCCACATGAACTTGAACTCCAACACTTGGCCTAATACGTCAAAGGGACACAAACTCTGTAGAGGTAACAAATGACTCTGGGAGAGGCAATTTCATCATAGTTACTCTTAAGAAGAAATAAGAGTGAGCAGACCAACCGATGGGTATCCTTGAGTATATCGCACAGCCTTCCTGGACCTGCTGATTGTGCAGCTCAGGCAAAGCTGAACAGAGTAGCTGGTGTCCGCTCCAGCACACATTCCACGATTCTCCTGTTTCCAGTGCTCAGCCAGTTTAAAGACTGTCTGTATTTGACCCTTCAGTGCAGGCAGAAGGAACCTTTTGTCTGTAAAGAGGCCACTGAACAGTCAACAGCCACAAATGGGCCTTTTTTTTGAGGAGGTAACCAACTCAGTTTGCTTTTTAATTGAGAATAGAGATCATGTGCCTTTGTTTCATTTGACATTTACTCAGCGTGCTACAGTTTCATACTGTGGCGGGTGCAAGAAGGGCGGGCCGGGAAGGTGTCTCAGAATAGAATCACTTTTCTTTGAAATTCCAATTAACTTTGTCTTAAGAAGTGATTTGACTGATTTTATTTTGAATATTTTGGGAATGACTTGGGTTTTAGAGTAGCCTTTGAAACTCTGCTGACACTTCATTTTGCTGGCAGAAGTTAAGACTTGACTTCTCTGTTCTGTGAACTTCACCTTGTCCTCTAGTGTTAATACTTGAAAGTTACTCTTGGAGCCAGCGTTTCGGAGAGGGGAGCCCTTTTCTACTAATTAAGACCTGCCTTTGTTCTAATGCATATCACTATGTAGGACAGTTTTTAAAGTCCCCACTGTCAGGAGGTGAACTTGAATAGAGTTACGTACTTGAGCAGCTTTCAAAGACCAGTCTCAGAACCAGCAGGTCCCAGGGCACACCAGAAGATGACACTGAGGAGCACCGAAGGTCCAGGGCACCTGTACAGACTGGATGGACATCCTGTTGGCCTGTGGGTGTGCTCATGTCTGTGGCTGACAGCAGCACTCAGCTGGCCTGGCCTCCAAGCGGGGCGCCAGGCTTGTGTTCCGGTCCCTACCAGGACCAGACTGGGCAAGGTCGGGGAAGGGCCTTTATTAAGAACAGCTAACTACCTTGTACTCTCACATAGTTGTTCCTGAATGTGACTTTGTTCAAGAGCCTAGATGACTGCTTTGGGGAAACTGTTCATCTCCAAGTGCAGTTCCTGACTAACCGGGATGACACCATGTTTTTCCCCTCTGCCCCACCTGAGCTTGGGAATAGTGAATGGATGGCTGGGCAGCTCTCGTACTCTCGTGAAGACCATGCAGTGCCCACTCACGCTTGGGAAGGAAGCTCATGCGTCTACATGCTGGTTGATCCTATGACTCACACACCCTGACACTGGGAGCTTCTGTTCCTAAGGTTGTTTGAATGAAATCATGGCTTCTAACCTGCTACTGTCCTTCTGAAAAGAGGTCAGCCTGGCCCAGAGCCTGGACACGTGGATGGTCTAGGCAAGAGGGCTCTTGAGGCTGCTGGGACCACCACCTTGGACCAGCTGCCTATCCCAAGAAGCCTCTGGCACCTCCTGGTGCTCAGAACCATCCATTGTAAGCTTGTGCCAACGCAGTGGTATCCAGCTGTGAGGACTAGACAGGAGGCAAAGTTGGTCCCTCAGGACCTCCGGACCCTCCTCAGAAAGCTGGTGAAAAATTTCACAACTAGCGTGTCTGAATGAGACCCCAGATTCTCCAGAAAAATGTTTCCACTTGCCTTTGGAAAATATTTTGTTCTTAGGCTAGCTTAGTAGCAACTGCCAGCATCTCAAACCAGCCACTGAAACGCGTCTGTGGTGTCTATTCTCGTCCTCTCACAGCTGCCCCAGACCTCAGACCTGCATGGTCATCAGTCTGCCTCTCACCCTCGCCGTCTGCTGTCACATTCTCCAAGTCTTCTCTAGTAACTATTTAAAGGGAAACCTCCAGCTTTCCCTGCTGCCTCCTTCTCCTTATGGAGATGGGCCCATAAAGGGACAAGGGGAAGATTGTCATCAAAGATCATCAAAGAAGTAAAGGAGCCTTGCTGTCCCTGACCATGCCCTGTGTACCCAGGCCCACAAACTACATAAAGTGGAGTGTTGGTGGCTATGTACAATAAATGCCAAAAATTCAGTGGTGGTTTCATATAAATTCTGATTTTGAGGAACAATCATGTGTTTGGTGCTTAACTGTCTGGGGGGGGGACAGCTATGGAGGGTGGTCCCAGAACACTTCCCACATCTAATCTCAATCCCTTCACTCCACATTGGGGTGGGTGGGTACATCAGCTTTGGCCTAACAGTACTTTTGGGGAGATAACCAAACCCTTGTAGGAGTTCTAGCTGACAGGGCCAGAGCTAAGCATGAAAATGGAAGTGAGAACTTTTTAATTGTAGCAATGTTTTTTAGTTGAAATTTAATTGCTTTACAGAATTGGAGAACAGCTTTGACTGCCTCCACACCAGAGGTCAGAATGGAGGTGGCACCATTCCACAAGTGTCCCCCCCAACACCTGCCCTTGGGCTGGGCTCTCTGGGTCCCTCACAAGGTCCCTGCACTCAAGCCCAGTCTGGTAGGGGATGTCCAACCAGACTAAAAGATAGTTACTGGCACTGGCTATAGGAAGTCGGGGCTGTGGGGACTCCAGAACACTGACACAGCCTAGGGGCAGAGGAAAGTGGTAGGGAAGGCTTCCCCAAAGCCCTGTGGTATGGCAGCTGAACTGGATGAAGAAACAAGGTTAAGGGCCTGGCCCAGTCACGGGCCTGATTTCAGAATGCTCTGAAGGACTTGCATTCCTAAAGCCTGTGCTCACGGTGATGGTCACTGCTGGAGTCCAGCAAGCCGGGTCCAGTAGGCAGGTTTCTGTCCAGTGTCCAGCCTGCCTCAACGGGGTCCAGGCTGCCTTAACGGTGTGAGATGGTGGGCTGCCTCCAGTGGCTGAAGAGAAGGCCAGCAAGGGAAAGCCTAGACTTAGTCATTGGACAGACTGACTTCAAACCCCATGTTAATGCCTCTCAATCCTGCTTCCTTATCTGCAAGAAAATAAAACCACACAACTGTGTGGTTTTATGTGAAATGTTCTATGTAAAAACACTTAAGTCCTTCTTTTCTAGAGTAGTGAGGGGAGACATTTTATGTGATTTCAGGAGAAACCTCGGAAACAGAGGGCTTTTGTATTATTAATACCTGATGATAATGAATCAAGAGAAAAAATGCCCAGCACCCACCTCACACTGTGACTACAGTCCTGCTACATACCAATCATGCCACCAAATTACACAGGCCGGGCCCGAAGGAATGCCATGCAGTGTGTAGCCCGGGACTTTGTACACAGCAGAGTTGCATTCAGCAGTCCAACGGACATCTCAGAAAGCAGGTTTGGGGACCTCAGACTCAAAAGACATGTAGCAAAGGCAGGTCACTTGAAGGCAGATCAGGAAGCAGCTGCAAAGCATCTTACCTCTGGCGCTTGAGCCACAGCTGGCTTCAGACCAGGGCACAGAAAACCAGTCCACCAGCCCCTAGCCTGGGGTGGGGCCGGCACTGGAGGCCCCTCCCAAGCAGCCCAGGCTTCCACAGAAGTATTAATCAGCTCAGATGGTAAAGAATCCGCCTGCAGTGCAGGAGACCCAGGGTCTAACCCTGGGTCAGGAAGATACCTGGAGAAGGGAATGACTACCCACTCCAGTATTTTGTCTGAAGAATCCCATGGACAGAGGAGCCTAGCAGACTACAGTCCATGGGTCACAAAGTCAGACATGACTAAGTGAGTGATTCACTTTTTTATATAAGTGATAGTGGAACTGCTATTCAGGAAACCAAGGTAGCGAGCAGTAGAACCAGAACAGGGGAGAAAAGGTAGGGCAGCTCTGCCTAGGAGGGTACATGAATGTGCAAAGGACTGAATGGCCTCTTTACTTTGGTTGAGGAGGTTATTGAAGGGGCAGCCCCAGGGCTTGGCTGGGAGGGCAAATACAAAATTGTCAGAGAAGTAAAAATAACTATTTTATTATACACAGACTATATTCAAACAAACTGCCCGCTCAGAAAACAACAGGTTCTGGCTTTTCCCAGAGCCCCTAGGAGAATATAAATGGGAGCCTCTGGGAGACAGTATCTTCTCCAAAGTGAAATATGAGAGAGATTGTGTGTGTCTGTGTATGTGTGTGTGTGTGCGCGCGTGCACACGCATTGTAACCTTTTGATTCCATGGGGTTTGGCCGGCCTCGTGTAGATGCACACCCCTCCTTGCTTCTCTGGTCCAGGAAGAAGCCTCATCCTGGGGCAGGCATAAACCAGTCACTCAACCTCCATTCTATTCTTTTGTAAAGAATCAGTGAAGGCTTGCCACTCTGCTGGGTAAAAACGCTTGTACACGTTGATCTTATTCCGAATCTGTTTTGGGGTATCTTGATAGTAATTCTTCTCGTCCCGGGCCATAGCCTAAGGAAGGAAAATGGCCACTTGAATGAAGAAGGCTGGACAGGCAAAATTCAAATCCCTAGCCCTGAGTTGGGCAAGGTACTGCCCATCCCTGAGATTCAGATTCCTCGCATCAAAAGTCATAGTGTATGTGGGAAAATGGGTACAGGTGCCCTCAGGGACTAGGCAGGAGCTGAGACCAGCTGAGTAGCTCATTCTTCGTCCATCACCAACTGATCCCACCTGGGCACAGGGGTCCAGTGTAGCCAGATCTTTCCATTTTTAAGAGAAACCAAAAAAAAAATAAGGACTTTTACTTGAAACCTCCCATAATTAAAATGGGAGTTAACCCCTGAACAGCAGTTAACTCTTGAACAGCACAGATGTGAACTGCATGGGTCCACTTATAATGGGTATTTTTCAGGAGTAACTACTATAGCACTACATGGTCCACGGTTGGTTGAATCCTTAGATTTGAGGAACTGCAGACTTGGAAGACCAACTGTAAATTAAACACAGGTTAACTCTCAAGTTGTCCGAGGGTCACCTGCATTCCATTAAAAATACCACGTGAGCAAACAATATATATTTATGAGTGGGATACACACCATAGGCTACTTAGTCTACCCAATTATAAGCATTCTGTCAAAGGGATTCATTTCCTAGGGTATCTTTCCTCTTTGTTTCCACTCAACCTCAGGAAACAGGCACTAGCCAAGCAGATCAGACCCCAAACGGTCCAGGGTACCTTCTCCAAGGGCCCAAGTGGTTCCTCCTGCCAGGCCTGAAACACTTACCTTATAGTTCTCCCCATGGTTCTCCACCATGTAGCGAACATAGTCAATGAGATCTCGCGACAGTGTATTTCCTTTCTTTTCTGGAAGGCTGGCTTCTGCCTCCAGGTCTGGGTTGAGAGAAGCCAAGAGACAGGGAATGAAGCTTTGCTTCCTGCATAAGTTGAATTGCTCAGTCAATCCCAACCCACAAGAGTTGCTACACTGGCCAAGTGATGACCTTTCCCTCTTCCTCTCCAAATTCAGTGCTAGAATCTTCCTCATTAGCCCCTCGGGTCCCAGGCTCTCCCTGTGGCACAAGCATCCATCAGTATGGCAATAAGTCACCTCTCTTTGGGTCTCAGATGGGTGAAAGGAAGGCACCAAACTAAAAATCCCTACTTGGTGCCAGGTACTAGGGACAGAGATGAAGACACATTGCTTGTCCACAATGCAGGGCTCCATTCCAGCTCTAAAACTCTTTGAGAACCTCTTAAAAGTATTAATACGGGAAATGAAACTCGAGCTGTAGAAACTAGGGCCCGAGGCACCTTACTGTTCCACGTGAGGGGGAAAACCAAATTCTGGAGTCAATATGGCCTCACTCCTAAAATAGCTGGGCTTCTCTGATGGCTCAGCGGTAAAGACTCTGCCTGCAATGCAGGAGATGCAGGTTCAATCCCTGGATGGGGAAGATCCTCTAGAGAAGAGGAAATGGCAACCCACTCCAGTGTTATGCCTGGGAAAACCTATCCATAGAGGACCTGGAGAGCGACAGTCCAAGGGGTCAGAAGAGTTGGACATGGCTTAGCGACTGAAGCACACAGGCACAACACTACTGAGCTATGTATTTTTTAAATGATTATGATGGTAAATTTTGAGGGTTTTTACTTTTGCCACAATTAACCTTTTTTAATGGTAAATTTTGTGGGGTATTTTTTTACCATAATTTAAAAAATTTTTAATTAAAGAATTAAAACTTTTTAAGATTAGCTTTCACTACAGTAAGTACACATGATTTTGTATATACAATCCTGTGCAGTAACTCTTACAAGAATCACTAAAATAGACTACAGACAGGAATTCATGGAATTCTATACCAAATGTCTGGTCAGAGGGCTTTCCTGGTGGCTCAGAGGTAAAGAACTGGCCTGCCAAGGTAGGAGACGTGGGTTCGATACTTAATCTGGGAAGAGCTCACATACAGTGGAGCAACGAAGCCCATGGACACAACTATTGAGCCTGTGCTCCAGAGCCCAGGAGCCACAACTACTGAGTCCACGTGCTGCAACTACTGAAGACTGTGCGCTTCCAGCCTGTGCTCCACGAGAAGAGAAGCCTCCACAGGAAGAAGCCTGCGCATGCTTGAGTTATGCTCAAGCCATAACTAGAGAAAAGCCTGAGCAGCAATGAAGGCACAGCCAAAAATAAATAAATACTATTCTTTAAATTTCTGGTCATTCAAATCTTTAAACTTTGCAGAATTTACCCTCTTGTTTTAATATTCGGTCTCTATAGCCTTAAAATACATAAAGTTGATTTATCATTGGAAAGATTCAGTTCAGTCGCTTGGTCGTGTCTGACTCAGACCCCATCGACTGAGGCACACCAGGCTTCCTTGTCCATCACCAACTCCTGGAGCCTACTCAAACTCATGTCCATCGAATTGGTGATGCCATCCAACCATCCCATCCTCACTCGAAAGATTATGTGGTGGAATCTCTAAAAAGAAATCTGTTCATCCTTAAACTCATGAGAAGCTGAATTCACGCCTGAGACTTGATGCTTTTCTCCTTTGTCCTCTCAGGCACCGGTTAGGTCCTCCCTGAACATCTCTGGCCTCCCTTCACGCATTGGAAATTAGTCAGTAGACTGAAAACATCTCAGCCAGGACACAGTTCTAACTCTGCCAGCTGAGCCCTGGACCAGCTCACTTTCTCCCTCTGAACCTCAGTTTCTCCATCTGTACACTGAGAACATCTGAGAGTCCTTTCCAGCCCTGTATAGGATGCTGACCTACAGAAACTGTGGCCCACACCCACCATTAAGCACATACGGCTTCCGCACAAGCTCCTTAGGCCTCTCCTCTACATCCACTTCCATGGTCTTTACCTGCAGAGAACAGAGACCGTGAGAACAGTAGCCAGAAGAAATTATCCTGGATGAGGGAGAATTCTAAAGGCTCCTGCCCATCTCAACACAACTGCGTTATCCATAAGGGCCCCTTCACAAGGTCAGGCAAGACTAGATGACCAAAGAACTAATGCCCTGGATGCTTTTTCTTCCCAAGATGCTCAAGTAAGCAGTTTATCTTTCTGTGCCCATCTATAAAATGGGCAGAATATTCCTTGCCTGCCTCACTTCACTGTGTGATTATCAAATGAAGCAATGCACATGAAAGCACTTTAGAGTTTTCAATGAGGGAGAGAGGTCAGATGCCTTCTCTTATGCAAGGAGCAAGCTGACAGTGCTTGGCTATAGTTTCATATTTATTCAATAAACAGTAGTGCCTTGTTCCTCTAGCATAGAGATAATAAGAAATTTGCCTGAAGGCAACGGGACAAACCCAATCAGCGCTCCCAACTCATGATTCATTAACTACAGACCACTAGTCACATCCTAAGCACCACCGAGGCTTAGTAGTGAATGGAACAGAGTTCTTGTCCCCAAGCAGATTATGTTGGAGGAAAGATGCACAGATAATAAACAGATAAATATATAACATGACATACCATCAAGTATTTACAAGTGTCAATGAATTAAAGTAGGAAAGAAGTTACTGAGTGAAAGGGGGTGCGATTTTTGAAAGTGGTCCAGAAAAAGAATTATTCTGGAGAAACTAGAAAAGGGAAGCATCAGACCAAGGACGATTGGATAACTGAGGAAAGGTGTGAGGCGCAGTAAGGATTCCAAACTCCTTGTTAGGAGAGTTAAGGGCAGAAAAAGATAAATTCTGGAAAACTGAGATACCAAGGAAGACCCAAACAGTTTACTTTCAGAAGGATAAAGTGAGTGCCGAAGGAAAACGGCAGCTCCAACCCAGGTCCAATGTGTGCTGGGGAGGCAGTATGAGGGAGATACTAAAAGGTAATCTCAACGCACTGTCAGGCTGGCCGAGTTGGCTGTGGGGAAGTCGCAAACCCAAGGGCGTGAGGGAGGTAATAGACAGGATTAAGCCAGCTAAGGATGGTGTGGGGGCGGAGGGCAAGGCCGGGACCATGTCAGTACCTTTCTCTTAAGAAAGGGCACTGCCCTGTTGGGGTCCATAGCCAAACCCATCTCGGCCAGGTTCTGCCGCACCGATTTGGTCTGGTCCCAGGCATGTCGGATGTGCGAGCTACGGGAAAAAAAAAAGAGGGCGATCGCGGGACTGTCATCTAGCTAGCCGTCCCGGCCAAGGTCTCCTGCCGTCTGAACCCCGGTCTCCTCACCATTCGATCCGCGGCGCTGCCTTCCGTCGAGCATTCCGGTTCAGACGCTTCCGGTTAATATTATAACCGAACTTCTGCCTCCGAGTCTTTCCCTTGGCTTTGGGCATTGCACTGACCACAGCACCGCGTACTAGACTCTGCTTCTCACTCCAACTACCTCGTGTAGCGACTCCTTCCGGCTAGTGGAGCACGTGGTTTTGCAGGCTTTCGGGAAATGTAGTCTTCTTCGAAGCGACACAAGCTGGTACTATAACTCCCAGAATGCCACGAGCGACCGCGCCTGCGTACAACGTTCAGCAAAGCCCTTTCCCCTGCCCCCTTTAATGACCTCATCAGGAGGCGGGGCTTAGTGTCCGAATTTTCGCCTACTGCTGTTGCCCGAAACATGGAGACTCCTGGCCGTGTCACTCCGGAGGCACCTTTTGAACCATCGCAGCCCCCAGTCATTGAAGGCTTTAGCCCCAGTGTATACAGCACTTCGGAAAGCTTCAAGGAAAAGTTTATCCGCAAGACCCGCGAGAACCCACTGGTACCCATAGGTAAGCAAGTGGGAGCTGTAGGAACTGTAGACCAAGAGGGCAGTATGCAGAGGGAATGAAATAGGGGAGGACCGGGACCCCAGTGGGGTGACCGGAATGAGAAGGGGCCGGGCGGTGAGGGGTGAACGTGATTGGAGTAGGAGCTGGACGGGATTGGGGACGCTGGTACGCGGCGGACTCTGACTCCGAGGACCCCCCCCACCCCTGCCCCGGCCCTCCTTCTTCCCACCCCTCCCACCTCGGCCCCACCTCACGGCGCGCTCTCCTCAGCTCCTGTTTAAGGATATCTTGACCCTGGAGAGGGAAGCCCAAAGAGGGGAGGGGCCCTCTGGAGCCGGACCTGCCACTTCCCACCTGCTTTGTCGCCTCTTCAGGCTGCCTGGGCACTGCAGCCGCCCTAACCTATGGCCTCTACTGCTTCCACCGTGGACAGAGCCAGCGCTCCCAACTCATGATGCGTACCCGGATCGCCGCCCAGGGCTTCACGATCGTAGCCATCTTGGTGGGTCTGGCTGCGTCCACTCTGAAATCTCGACCTTGAACCGGTGGCCTCGCCTTGAAAGCCTCACGGAGATGGCGTATACAGCATTTCGGAACCACCAGTCCTACCACTGAAATAACTCCCTCATCTCCCCTAACAAGCCCTGTATCAGTGCGGGTGGAAGTGGCCAATTGTGTAAACGACAGATTTTTTTTCCGGAATCTCGGGTTCCGTTCAGTTTACGTGTTGCCAACTTCTGTTTGTGCTGCACCTTCGCCACTTCCTACCTAATAAATTCTCATTCACTTGTAATTCAGTGAATTCGTTCCCACTTTCACCGCCATGGTTTTTGGTCTTTGGTTTTAGGAGAAAACAGACTAAAGACTGCAGGGTCTTTTAGAAATCCAGTAGTCTACTGATTCTCAAACTTTCCTGACAGCAGTCACCCCGAGGTATTTTTTAAAAGTAGGCAGTCTTGAGAGTCCCTTGGACAGCAGGGAGATCAAACCAGTCAATCCTAAAGGAAATCAACCCTGAATATTCAGTGGAAGGACTGATGCTGAAGCTCAAATACTTTGGTCACATGATGCACAGAGCCAACTCATTGGTAAAGACCCTGATGCTAGGAAAGATTGAGGGCAGGAGGAGAAGAGGGTGACAGAGGGTGAGATGGTTGAATGGCATCACTGATTCAATAGTCAAATTCGTGCAAACTCCAAGAGATAGTGAAAGACAGGGAAACCTAGCGTGCTACATTCATGGGATAGCAAAGAGTCATGACTTAGCAACTGAACAAGACAGTTTCTACAGTGCTGTTATATGGGGGGCCAGGGTCGGAGGTGGGGACTGATCTTTCCAACAATTTTCAAACTTTAAGTAGAAAACCTTCCTTCCCATGAGGCCTGCCATGCTTCTGCCCTCCACTTGTGTTCCTGACTCCAGTACTACCTCCTGAGAACACTTAAGGCTGATCTAGACCATCCCAGCTTGGTTCTTGATGCATCTTATAGAGCAGGAAACAGGCTTACAGACACAGCCTGATGTAACAGAAACAGCGCACAGGGTAATCTCAAAGCTTGCCAATGATTTGTGGCAGCACCTAGTGTTTTATGGTTAAGGAGAAAAGGAGACTGGAGATCTGAGCAAACTCAAGAAGAGAGGCACCCTCATGAGTTTCTCATTCATGTAAAGTCTCAAAACCAGGTGTTCCTGATCTGCTGCTGCTGCTAAGTCGCTTCAGTCATGTCCGACTCTGTGCAACCCCATAAATGGCAGCCCACCAGGCTCCTCCATCCCTGGGATTCTCCAGGCAAGAACACTGGAGTGGGTTGCCATTCTGCAGTCATCCCTAAGATGTTGAGTCAGATTCTGTTTCCTTCCATCCGTGGCACCATCAGTTTCAATACCAGCTGTATGACTAAGGCCAGCGAAGCTTCTTGCCCCCACCATGGTCTTTCAGCTGTAAGAGAAAGATTCTAAGTGTGGTGACCCTTGGCCTCCACACAGAACAGACATGAAGTGGTGAGGGCTATGGCACTTCTAGAGAGGATGGTCACTATTTTTAACTTGTTGCTGTTCCTCCCCCTCCAACCCCCACCAAAAAAAGGTTAGTTGAAAGTCCTAACCCCAGTACTTCAGAAGGTGATCTTATTTGATAATAGGGTCTTTTCAGAGGTAATCAATTTAAAATGAGGTCAGTAGGGTGGACTCTAATCCAGTATGACTAGTGTGCTTATACAAAGGAGAAGTTTGGACACAAAAGCAGACATGTATAGAGAACAGGTGATGTGATGATAAACTCAGGATTGTAGTAACGTATGTACAAGCCAAGGAACACAGCTCCTTCCCTATGGCCTTTAGAGGGATGGTGACAGCATGGTTTCAGACTTAATAACCTCCAGACCAGTGAGACAATAAATTCTGTTGTTCTAAGCCAGACAATGTGGTTATGGCAGTTCTAGGAAACTAATACGGTTGGCAATTAAATCTTTTTAAACACTTCAGATCACAATGGCTTGAATGTAACCTGTGTGCAACCTCTGTTAAAAGGGGAGAAGGTATAGTCACTGATTGTTTCTCCAAAATCCTTATCTCACAGGCTTGTTCGATCAGAAAGGGTTGAAGTTGCAAATGCATCCTGTGAGAGGTTGGTTGTCTCCTCCTGGAGCTGGAGGCAGCAGACATAGATGGGTTCCCTCACTTCCAGCTGGGAGCTCCTGGGTTACCAGGGAAACAGCCTTACCTTCTCTCTAGTCCATGAAGCTGGGGAGGTTCTAAGCACAAACCAAGCCCTGACACCAGTTGTGGCTTCCAGAGAAATGAGAATGATAATAAATAAGTGTAAAAAGAGTTAACAACACACCCTTTAAGCCAAGAAGAAAAAAAAATAGATCAGGAAGGACAGTCACAATTCTGTGGACCGAGAGGTGTGAGGGGCTGGGCCACTGGGCCGTGAGGGAATGACGGGTGAGGGGGTGAGGGGTCCCCTTCCCGGCCCCCGGGAGATGGGGAGGAACGGAATAGGCTGTGTAGCAGCTGTGGGAGGCATTGCCGCCCCCTGGCCAAAGCAGCTGCTCCTCCTCTGCCCGGCCGGGCCCCTGCTTGGCGGCCATGCTGCTGGCAGGCTCCTAGCGGGACAGCGGTGTTTGCTTCAGGGACATGAGCACCGAGCGCAGGCGGGACACGTCTTTGCACTGCTTGCTGCTCTTGGGGTTGAAGTCACACAGCTGGGCCACCTTCTCCCACTCTGTGCCCGGGGTCTCCTCCTTGGATTCCTTCACAAAAGCCTCCTCAGATGCCCTGCAGGTGGAGACAGGAGAGAGGTTTCAGAGCGGTCTCTCTCTTCCCCGAAGCAGTGATGCTCTGCTCCCATGGAGCAAGGCTGTTTTGCCCAGCCTACCATGGGGTACTTTACCAAGACATCTCCTTCCCGGTTCCATGACCTCTGACCTCAGGCCCACAGGAACACCTTAGCCATCAGAGGAACCCTGGGTCCTGCCTCAGGGCCTTTTTTGAGGTCTTCCCTCAGACCTGCTCACAGCTTGTTGTTTCTTCTCATTCAGGTAGAGTGCGGGCCTTACCTCCTGAGAAAAGTCTTCCCTTGCCACCAAAGCTCAAGTAGCCTACCCCTGCACCAGCACTCTCTGTTCATCACCTCTCCATCAGGAGTTCCCAAACTGGGTCCCATTTATTTTTGCTTTCATTTCCATTACTCTAGGAGACCAATCCAAAAAGAACAGTACCGTGATTTATGTTAAACAGTATTCTGTTTGTAGTATCTAGTCTTGCCTTTAGATCTTTAATTCATTGAGTTTATTTTTGTGTATGATGTTAGGTGGTATTCTAATTTCATTCTTTCACATGCAGCTTTCCAGTTTTCCACCGTGTAGCTGATTCACTTCCTTGTACGGCAGAAACTAACACAACATTGTAAAGCAATTATACTCCAATTGAAAAAAAAGGAAAAAGAGTTCCCATGCTGGGGCTCCTGACACCTAAAGGCCCTTGGAGAAATCAATGTAATACCTCAGCTATTTTCAACACTTCCCCAAACTGAACAGGACATTTACTAACCACCTAACTGAAATCTCTGATTTGGCATTGCCCCCGGGTTCTCTGGATCCTGAGTGTTCCTCAGAAAAGGTTGTGGTCAAAAATGTGTAAAAGAATCAACTGAAGAGAATCTTCAAAACAAGTCACCCGTATTTGACTACAGAACTCTTTTTAGCACAGAATGACTATTCTCTCAGTCTGGGGAATGCTCCACTGGAGTCTTTGCTTTTGGTTAGAATCAGATTAGGATGGAAAGTGGTCATTTCTTCATCAGAAGTTCTGGCTGATAGTTACAGAAGCCACTGATGAAGGAACAATGGGGAAATAAAGTATAATAAATGTAGTTTTGTGGACAAAACCTAAATGTGGGAGTCATTAAGAGAAAGACAATAAGGGACTCTGGGGTGGGGAGGGCTGGGTCTGTGTTCTGTTTGACCGGCAAGTGTCCTTAAAGTCCCTCTCTCCTTAGCAGTCCCCCTTGCATCGCAAGCAGGACCATTTCTGCCAAGGGCTAGGCACTAGCTGAGGGCGAGTGATCACTCTCCAGGTGATCCAGAGGGATCCAGGATGAGCCGGCCCTGGCTCAGGCGACCCAGCCCCTCCCTGGGGATCTTGCTTCCCTGCTGGGTGCTCATTTCCTAATCTATAAAGTGAGAAGCAGTGTCTCCTCTTTGCTGATCCGTTTCACTGGTCTGAGAACCCAGCATCATAACAATGTGTGTGTGGGCTTGGGAAAATGTAAGGTTCTGAGTGGAGCTGGCTGACCAGCAGGGCTGAGGGGAACGATCTTTGAAGCTCTCTCTTCCAGGTCAAAAAGTGAAGTGAAGAGAAAGGCGCTCAGTTGTGTCTAACTCTTTGCAACTGAAGAGGATCTTCAAAACAAGAAGACTATACAGTCCATGGAATTCTTCAGGCCAGAATACTGGAGTGGGTAGCCTTTCCCTTCTCCGGGGGATCTTCCGGACCCAGGAATTGAATGGGGTTCTCCTGCATTGCAGGTCGATGTTTTACAAACTGAGCTATCCGGGTCAAGAGGCTCCCCTCTAACCTTGCTCTCAAAGCGGGATTCATGGTCCAGCAGCACCGCATCACCATGGAGCTTGTTGGCAATGCAGAATCATGGCCTCACTTCAGTCTTTCTGTGTCAGAATCTCCATTTTGACAAGAGCCCCTGGTGATTCACAGGTACATGCAGGTCTGAGAAGCGCTGGTCTAGACTCTTCCTCTCGTTGGGATTCCCTTGGGTGCTCCTTGGGTCACCTCTTCAGGCACAACAGGAGCAAAGAACCCCCTGCAATGTTCTCCAGCACCAATGCCCTTCTGCCATCCCATCTCCTGCTTGAAACCTCCCATGGCTCTCCGCTACCTTCAGGATCAGGTCTGAGCTTTTAAACATCACACTACAGGCTTTCTTCAAGTGGCACCAAACTGATTTTCTCCCCGCCCCCCATACCCCAACCCCAGCCACTGCAGGCCATGAGGTATTTCTCCTCTCATAGCCTTTGCCCTAGCAGCTTTTCCCATCGAGGACACCCTTCTCTTCTCACCCTCCCCACACAGCAAACTCCACCTCACGCTTTAAGGGCCAGGGGTGGGCCCACATCTCTGAAGCTTCCCCCGCAGAGGGTGTCCTTGTGAGCAGCTCTTATCACAACACAGCTCCAACCATGAGCAACTTAAGGGGATGGACTGTGTGCATATTATTCCTGTTGGACCGGAGACTGGCATTGGGTAAGCACCAGTAAGTACTGGATAAATAGGAGAGTGGACAGAGGAAGGAGTGGAAGGCTGTTATTTTGGTGTGTCCCAGGTTCTGTGAGAGGAGGGTTAGCCCAGACAGCATGAGAGGGCTGCCAAGGGCGTACCCAGGGCGAGGAACAGCAAATATTTGGCACATACGCACGAGGCAGTCATCAGACACTCATCACTGCTTTTTTTTTCCTCCTTCAGCTTCACAATCCCCAACACACCACCCAGCTAACTATGAGAAGAAATCTCTTGCCTGGATTAGGCACAGGACCAGCTAGACCCCAAACCAGGAACATGAGACAGGCCAATGGTGGTCTCGCCAGGGGCTCGCAGCCAAATTCAGGCTGGAGCTCTGAGAGGAATAGCGCACTCAGGCAGGAGGTGGGGGATGGCAGGGCATGCTTTATACCTCCAGCACCAGGCACCCCATGCTTGTTTTGTTCAACAAAAGACTCACTCCACCTCCCACCTCCCACCCCGGAGAGCCATCTCAGGGCTGGGGGAGTTGGGATGCTTGGCCCTTTGCCTCTATCACCTGAGGATGGCCAGCATTCTTTCCTTGTCTCTGCTTGGATTTAGCAATCTGTCTCAAAGGTGCTCAGGACACATTTGCCAGGGGGATGGAGGTGAAGGCTGGTGCCTGGGTCCACCCTGCGGGCTCACCTCCTTCTCTGATCACTGCCCCAGGCCCAGCCACACTCATTCATACCCCACCAGGGAGAGACTCAAGAAACTGCCAGCCGCACACAGGGGCCCCAGCAGAGGAGCAAAGGAGACACGTACACGTAGCCGATGATATCAGCATCTGGCTGCTGGTAGAATGCTTTGTCAGCGATCCTTGGGGGAAGGGGGTTAGGTGAGGGGAGAACAGCAGGGCAAGGTGGACAGACAGGCAGAGGGTTAAAGAGAAAGAGAAATCAGCATTAGTACCTCCAGCTGGAGACATGTTAGGAAGCACAGTTCTGGAAGGCTCAGCAACTCTCCACAGCCCAGAGAGGAGAGCGGGGATCCCCCACCCACCCGAGGAGAGGGCCCTTTCTAAAACTCAGCCCTTATCCTGTTACTCCTCCTGTTCACAAATCTTCAGTGGCTCCCATAGCCCATGTCTTCCCAACGCTCACATTCGAGGCCCTGCACACATGAGTCCTCACTCCGGCCCTCCCTCCCGCCTCTCTCCCTGCTGCCCAAGCCTTTCTTGGACAGAAAGAAAGAAAGGACAATGGCCTTTCTTTCACATCATGTTGTGTCCTGGTCTCCTAGTTGTCCTCAAAAGCCCAGGTCCCCAGACCTAGAGGCCCCCTCCTCTGCACACATCCCTTGCTTCCCACATCCCTTGTTTCCACAGCCTTCCTGCAGAGGCCCTGCTCCCGAGACCAGCCCAGCACGTTTGCCCACTGCTGAGCTCTTTGAGGACACAGATGCGGTCCTTCTCATTTCTGCCTCCCCAGGGCCCAGCCCAGGGACTGGCAGGCAGCAGCTTGTTGAAACGGAAGCTGGAAGCTTCCCTGAGCCAGCCTTCCCCTTCCTGGCGGGTCTGGTGCCTTCAAGGGCTCGGCCTCAAAGGCAGGGGCTGCCGGGCGCTCTCTGGGCAGAGAGCGTTTCTGCAAGGGATTCTCTGGTGGGTCTCCACTGTCTTTCCTGCCCAACACCTGTCCTTCTTCCGGGAAGGGCATCCTGATCGTCCTGTAAAGCATCAGCTGCCCCCGCCCAGTCCCTGTGGTTTGTGTGGGATCGGAACCCACACACAAACCAAGAAATGAGACCCCATCTGGGTCCATCAGAGAATATCTGCTCCTGGGACAGTCACTGGGCCTGGGGTGAGCACGTGACCCCACACCAGATCAGCTGAAGCTGCTGGGGGCGAGAGGCTTACTTTCACTGGAGTTGCCAAGAAAATAGAGCAGGAGTCTGGAGCTGCCGGTGGCCACCTGGGGCCCCATCCCTGGGGTGTGTGCCCAAGAGTGAAGGTGGGGGGAAGGAAAGCAGGGCTGAGAGACAGTAAAAGTGAGCACTGATGGACTTTGTTTCAGCCGGAGCCCACTGTGCCTGCCTGCTTCCCCCTGGCCTTTCCAGTTACATAGGTCACGAATTTCCCTCTACTCTTCAGCCACTTCTGAGTCGAAGTGTTGTCACTTCGAGAAGCAGGAAAACCCTGCATATGGCTTGGTTCTTCCCCCCAGCCAGGCCTGTGTTCTCTGTGATGCTAACCGTGGCCACAGGGCCCCCGGTCCAACATTCCAGTGGGTCCTAGGCCCTCGTCCATCGACTGATAGACTCGCTTTTCTCTGTCGTGGGGAGGAGGCGAGAGCTTACAGTCACCAGCTCTGCAGCGTTCAGGGTGCTGAGCTCCACAGGCCACTGAGGAAACAGCCCTGGGGGTCTGGCTTCTCCTTCCTCCATGTTCTTGCCACCACATCACCCATCCTTGTGACAGTCCCCCACACCATGGCTCCTCTCATGTCCCCACAGCCCCCTCACGCCCTGATAGCTCTGCTCACCGGTTGTTGATCTTGTTCTTCTCGACTTGTTCACTCTGGCGCTGGTTCCATTCTTCCAGGTCCTTCTTGGCCTTCTCCCGCCACTCCTGCTCCATCACTTTGGAGGCAGCATCTGCGACCCCCAACAGGTGAATGAGCAGCCGCTTTCCAGGAGGAATGTGAGGCACAGCTGCCCTGGCGGCTTCTCCCCTCAGCCCCGACCTCTGCCAGTTCCCACACTAAGGAGCCCCGTGTACTCTCAGGCTTCCCACCCGACCTTGGTGATGGTCCCAAACCACCACCCCAGTGGGAAGCCCTGTCAGGGGGCCCAGCCCAGCTCGCAGCCTCAGCCGCGTCCTCACCCAGCTCCTGCAGCCGTTTCCGCTGCTCCTCTCTCCACTTGCGGATGCTCTCGGGTTCCTGAGTCAGCCTGTCCGCCTGGGCGATCGCGGCATAGCCGTCCGCTGGACCGTTGGCCTCCTAGGACACAGACAGACGCCAGTGTACCCAGCCTGTCCACCTGCCCCTCTGTCTCTGCTCCTTGACTACTCCGTTCCAGTTACATAGGCCACTAATTTCCCTTTATTCTTTAGCCACTTCTGGGTCAAAGTATTGTCATTTCTGTAAGCAATAAAACCCTACACATCGGTTTTCTTTAAACCCCTCACATCTCAAACCACGTCATGCCCACTGTCTCCTGTGACTGTAGCCTGCCTTTGCACTTGCGGTGCCCTCCGCCAGTCACTCTCTCCCCTCTGTGACCCTGGGCAAGTTACTCAGCCTCTCTGGGCCTGACTTTCCCCATCACAAAACGGGCTACAGAACAGCACCCACTCCATAGGGTTACTATGAGGGTGAGATGAGTTTTAAAAGCGTAAAGAACTTCAACTGCTTCTTGGCACACAGAGAGTTCCCTGTGTTTCTATCATTAAAGTTCCACTCTGTTAGCTGTGGGCTTCCCACGTGGCTCAATTGTAAAGAATCTGTCTGCCAATGCAGGAGCCACAGGAGACTGAGGTTTCATCCCTAGGTGGGAAAGATCCCCTGGAGGAGGAAATGGCAACTCCAGTATTCTTGCCTGGAGAATCTCATGGACAGAGGAGCCTGCCAGACTACAGTCCATGGTGTCACAAAGAGTCGGACACGACTGAGCACTGTTAGTTTTATTCACCCAATAACACACAGCCCCAGATGGCCTCACTTTATAATGCATTTACTTGTCTATTGTCTGTCTCCTCTATCAGAATGTCACATTTGTGACAGCAGGGATTTGCCTGCCCTGTTCCCTGATGTGTCCCCAGCACCCAGCACAGTGCCTGGCACAGAGCAGGTACTCTGTAACTATTTACTGAGTGAACAGTCCTGAGATAGGCAGGGTGGGCTTAGCTAAGATTGTGCAGTGATGGGAAACTCAGACTTAGAGACCAGACCATCTGGATCCAGATCCCATCTCTACTCCCTGCTACATGTGTGTAACTCCACCTTGCTTGACCTCAGTTTTCTCATCTGAAATGAAGATGATACTAAAACTACCTCTAAGAGCTGGTATGAGGATTTGATGCAACAGTACTTGTAAGAAATTTACAAGAGTGCCCGGCATGGAGTGATGGCTCAGCAAATGATAGCTAGAATTATTATTATTATTCATTCTCATCTTACAGGGGGTGGAAACTGGGGCCAGGAGAGATGGCACGATGTCGTGGCAGAACCTGGGCCAGAGTCCAGGCCTCCTCTGACTTCCAGGCCAGGGCTCTGCCCAATTGTCCAGGCTGCCTGCCAGGGTAGGGGACTCCAAGCATGGCAGGCTGAGAGCTCAGCCCAGACAGGATGGGGCTTCCTTCTGTTCTTGAAGAGCCAGAGCTTTTTTATGATCCAGCCCATCTCTGACAGT